>NC_057806.1:43708017-43741317 GCF_018294505.1 Triticum aestivum | reverse complement strand
CGATAAATTGGTTAACATGATATGCCCCCGCAATATCGTCTTGGGCAGTGACCAACACCGGGAACTCCAACGATGAGGTCGACCCCCGAAAACAGGCGTGTCGACAAACATAGTATAGCTTCCCCGGGATACACATGATATGCACGTTAGCACATGTATGCATGCATGTACCCTTTCAGCTCCCTTTCAACCGCACGCCGGTTAAAATAGTATATTTTCGCCATGCAACTATAGTCGGAGTAAACATGATAAGGAAGGCAACATATTTATGCATGCATGTATGTACCCTATTGACTCACTTTCAATTGTCGTTGGCTCAACATTATGTATGTATGGTATGCATCCATGTATCTTAACCGGATATGGCACAATTAAACGCCATAGAATTTAACGAGGTTCATAATCCAAGAATGCACTCATGCATGTTATCTTGATCTTTCGAGGTGTGGGTGTATAGTTTTCCTCTATCTTTTTTTATTGGGTTTTCCTCTATCTTACTAGTCAGATTTGCTCTTAAACCCCCTACACACTTCCCACGTAATCGACATGTTGTTGTAAAGTTGAGGGAGACGGTGTTGATATTATAGGGGCACAAGTCGGCATGATTGACCCCAAGAAAGTGGGTGTCTCAACAGACGTAGTATAGCTTCGTCATGACCATCATCAGACTACATATGACATGCACGTTAACACATGTATGCATGCATGCACCATTATAACCACCTTTCTATACGTGTGGACAGACATAGTATAGCTTTGCCGTGCAGTCATCGTCAAACTATAGATGGTGTAGTGTTAAGTGTACACCTCATCTTGACTGAACGCTAAGTTAACGAAACATGCACTGACAATATCATCTTGGATGGTGAGCATCACAAGGAACTCCAATGCCAATGTCAACCCCAAGAAAGTGGGTGTCTCAACAGACGTAGTATAGCTTCGTCATGACCATCGTCACACTACACATCATATGCACACTAACACATGTATGCATGCATGTATGGATGTACCCTTCTAACCACCTTTCAATTGTGTGTCGACAGGAAGTATATCTTCGTCGTGCAGCCGCGTCGAACTACACATGATATGCACGTCAACACATAAGCATGCATGCATGTACCATTTCGACTACCTTTGAACTATCATTATTTGAATAATATGTATACATGGCATGCATGCATGTACCTTAATTGAGTGGAATATGTCACAATTAAATAGTATGGAATTTAATGAGATTCTAAATCCACATAAACTACATTAATACATATTACCATGATCTTTCGGTGTGTGGGTGTGTCCTAATGCATGCATGTACCATTCTAACCACCTTTCAACTGTGTGTCGACGGGAAGTATATCTTTCGGTGTCGCGGTGTTGAGGGAGACGGTGTTTGTGTTACAACGGAACAAGATGGCATGGTCAATGTAGTGTGTATGATCAAACACCAAGTTAATGGAACATGCCCTGGCAATATCATCTTGGACGACTAGCATCACCTGAAACTCCAATGATAAGGTTGACACCAAGACGGTTGCTGTGTCTACATACCTAGTATATCTTCTTCATGCAATCATCGTGGGACTACACATGATATGCACGTTGAAACATGTATGCATGCATCTCTTCAGATGTAGTATATCTTCTTCGCGCAATCATCGTGGGACTACACATGATATGCACGTTAAAACATGTATGCATGCATGTACCCTTCCAACCACCTTACAACTATGTGTCAACAAGCATAGTATGACTTCATCATGCAGCCATCGCCCGACTACACATGATATACACATCAGCACATATGTGTACAGTGAGCATGCATACGTGTACCCTTTCGACTCTCTTTCAACTTGCGATAGCACAAGAATTTTATTGCATGCATCAAAGCACTGCCAAATGCATTATATGCATTAAATATGCACTAATAGATAACCCCTCCAATGCATTAAATTATATTGTTGCATTTAAAATAGCTCACATTTTATTTGTTTTATGAGAGAGAAAAATATGTGTTGTGTCTTGGTTTTGATGCTAAGAATCATATCCAGATTACACTACAAGAAATCAGTTAATACGTGATGGATCTAGTCCGTCACAGATAAACGAAAAATTGTCATGGATGTCCGTCCTTGACGGATTTGAAATCCGTCATGTATATCGTGTCATAATTTGATACCGTACCAGTTATGACGGATCTTGGCCATCATGGATCTTCCCCAGGCCCGCCCAGGCCCAAGTCTTTGTGACGGAACAATCCGTCAAGGACTAACGCCACGTAGGATTTTCAGTTGACTAATTCGAATGATGTGGCTGCCTACATGGACACTATTTTTTGTCACAAAATTCATCATGGATTTAGGCAAAATTTAAAGGACGGTTTAAATTTGGTTGAGACAATTAGCCCATTTATTTTGGCCGAAATTTGACCCAGTATGTTTTTAACATAATGCGTTACACAAATCCTAATGCCAATTTTGGCCCAACAAAAAATATTTGCAAGGTGTGAAACATTACAAAGTTTATCACATCCATCTGTACGTATCTACAACATAGCAGTCTAAAAATCCTCTACAAAATGATAACATACAACATATATTGAGAACATATATCACACAGCAGAGTTATGAACCAGTACAATCCATTTTACATCAGAACATATAAACTATTGAGGGTGTTGTTATTCAGGCTCTTGCTATTGACGCTCTTGATGGAAACTATCATCTCGTGGCTGATTGTGATGGGCAGCACCAAGTAGCACGCTATCCAATCTTACCTACCCTATTTACAAGAATATTAGATATTTGCAGATATGAATGGACAGTAGAAATAAGAGAATTGCAACAAAAATAAAAAAGAATTACATATTGCACAGAATTCCTAAATCTTATAGTGCCTGCAAATGAGAATAACATTGTATCTACTATAAAACAAGAGTAAACATGTGGTTTCTTAAAATTAATCCAAAGAAAAGTGTGTCAAATGGAAGTCAAATGACAAAGTGACAAAATACACATCACAGAACTCCAAGTAATATAGCAGCAGTAGTTGAGGCCGTATAAACCTGCCAACGAAATGGCATGTCACTAACAAACAATATCCCCCCATGATGTGTAAACTTGTTGACACATGAACATTTGAAGTTTATGTCATCCGGGTCGACGAGTGGCGGCAATGTTTATGTTGCAACTACATCTCAAAGGGCTGACAAATAGTAAACGATACTTGCTTGCCAAATGAACTTCAAATGGCATGGAAACTTTCAACAAAGAATATGATACAGTTTCCTTGAGAGATCGCCCACACTTAGTTTTATTCATTGAACATTAAGCTATGTATTTGTTATTAGATGAAAAATCAAAATTTGTAATGTAGTGGACTATGAAACTTGAAAATACTTGATAAACAATGAAATAATTGACAGGGAAGTGCAGCTTGAAATGATCATGCATCGTTTATATTCATTCAGGATATACAGAAAAGCTTTTCTATCATAAACCTATTGATCTTATTATCCGTGTTACTTCTGTCCATACCAATTTTATAAGCTGCCCACTTGACCAGCATAGGCTAGAGCAGAAGAGCATCAACAACTTGCGTAACCTTTTTAAACACATGACTTTCAGGCAATATTAGACAAACACATGTAAATTTCTTCACATGGCCATCCAGTGTGTGAATGCAAACAAGCATCAAATGAAAAGGGACAATTTTTCTGAATCTACTTCACATCTAATAAGCTCCAACTTACGGAATTGAAAGAGATTGATGAATCTAACAAATTGTTCATGTTTATTTAAATTGGCTCATGATTATGTTACCTCATTAACAGAGAGAGAGAGAGAGAGACCTTCCATGGCGTCGGGGTCGACCCTCCTCTCCTAGTATGCCCTTGCAGCTGCTCCATGTCATTACCCTCTTCCCTTCCCTTGACAAAACCCAACCAGACATTGCTCTCATCCCTTCTCTTCCCTTTACACAGCCCAAACAAATTAGATGGGAGCAAAGTTCCTGCACAAACGAAAAGAACAGAGGTTCTGCTTCAGACTATTGCAGCAGCAAAATTGTCTGAATCAATAGAGAAACTGAAGATATTGCAGCAAAATTGTCAAAATTATATCATCCATTAAAACTCCCAGGTCTTGCAGCAGCAAGATAGCAGAAAGATATGGGCCGGGAACATAACATAATTTGCTCTTCCAATATGTCAAACCGGAAGTGAAAAAAAAGACAGAACCGAACAAAGAGAGGAGAGGAGCATCCAATACAGTAAATAATTTATTCTCATTTCTGAATGCAAGCAAGCAGCAAATAGCATTCATTATAAGGCCCATAAACTCAGGGGAATGATAAATGATACCAGGACATGGTCCACCAAGATATGGCAACTCTAGTTGTGAAACAGTGCGATGCATGATATCAAGGACATGATCCAGTTCAGATGTTACGCACAGACTAATATTCAGGCAGTTATAATTTTACTGAAACCACACAATAGTCTAGACCTTTAATAGACAAAACTCTACATCCTAGCTAATTCACATCAAGAATAGAATAAGCAGAAGAATGGAAGGGTCTCAATCTCATCCTGTTCTTCTTGAGGATAATGGTATCAACGTCGATCAGGCAGGAGATGTGCCGACTACAATGTCCAGATCAAAGAAATTAGTCTGACAATCATATGTGTCGTGTTAAGAGGTCTGAATGTAACATCAATTTCTAGCTCCCAGAGCATTCAAAAATCTATTAAGATATGTTCCCATGTGATAAAAGGACTGCCCCTCAACTATGAAAAAGACAATCATAAAATTTATTCAGTTTCATAGCAGGTCTATTATTTGGATTTAACATTATGCCTTAAATATAATGCAAGAGTACAATTGTCCAGTTCATTCGTGTCTATGGCAGCTTCAATTGGCACTGCAAACATTACCCATTTTAATATTTATCTTTGTTAATGTGAGCAACTGAGCTATGTTCCGAACTGTTCTAAAAAGTAGATGGTTAATCCAATGTATTCTGTTTGTACATCAACATTTGACACGCCCAACTTGCTGTATATGTCATTTACCGGATGTTGAAATTATAGTTTGTATCTTTGTTCTGACGCTATACTTGAAATCTTTATGTTTTCAAGAAATAATCTATTACACTTCTACAAAGGAATGAAAATGTACGATTCTGTTTACGGACATGCTTCTTCTACTTCTATTTAAGGATTGCATTTACTATTATTTTAGAAGATAACACCGACCAAATATCTGAGAATGCATTAGTACGTACATGATAATTAAAATGTAAAAATTCAGACCAAAACATCAGATCAAAGGAGATTATATTCACTTAAACTTGACTGAAATCAAATTGGAAAAGGCCATGTAGTACAAGACGACATCAACAACAGACATGTAGTGCTAGCTTCCAAGGATTCATTTCAGTACATGAAGAATTAAGGGGCAATTTTGTTCAAAATAACAATTAAGGAGTGGCCGTTTACATACTGATGGACGCATACAGATGGACAACCAAGGAGCGGCCATATACTGCAAGTGCCATTCACATCCAGACGCATACAGACTGAATACAAACTGTACCAAAGTACCAAACCAAGGTGCTTATCCATATGTATGTATGTAACAGATGCTAGTGCCATCCAGATTTGGGGGTAGAGAGAAGGGAAGCTCACCACGTCCACGTTTCAAGTGTCGCGTACAGGAGGAGGCGAATCCACGAGCGTGAGGATGAGCTGGACAACGCCGGATGGGTGAACGGGATTTGGGGACGGGGGTGCCTGAGCTATACCGGTGCGCGTCCTTGGAGGTAGAGGACGAGAAGGAGCACCGGCGTTCGCCGCCGCCATCGTCGACCGGGACAAGGCTGTCGCGCCCGCGCTCATCCCGAACAGCCGCTGCAGGAGCGCCGCGTCAGCACATCCTACGGCAGGAGGGCCTCCGCGCGGCCCCGTTCCAGGAGCACCATCCAGCAGGTGGCAGGGGATGGAGAGAATCCGCCGGAGCCACGCCGGCGACGAAACCCTAGCTAAGAATATGGGTTGAGAGCGAGCGTTGGTGGCTGGGCATAGTGAATCTAACCGGAGGAGAGGAAAGAGCGGAGCGAGGGGAAGATGGGGGTGTGCTGGGCGCCGGCCATAGCTGACAGAAGTCGCCTGAATCGGGCGGCGGCGCCGTGGAGTCGCAAGGAGTTGCGTGGGAGAGAGAGATTGGGGGCTGGCTGCGCAGGAGGAAGGGAGGGAGGAGTGGCCGAGCAAGTTTAGGGTTAGCATTTTATACGCGGGACTGTTAGTCGGGCTTGAGCGGGCCTGCGGGGCTGTAGCAGTCCATCCATGCCAGTTTTTGAAAATGTCATCAGAAATCCGTCATGCATTAACAACTTTTTTGTAGTGTTAGAATATGGTAACACTCTCTTTCCACATTATATATGGTGACAATTATATGGCACGAGGACTGACACTGTCCTCATGGGCATGCATGCATTGTTGGACTATGCATGCTATGTAGTTATAATAGTACATCCAGTTGATGGCTATATGATGTTGTCATGTCATCTATAGCCAAGGTTATAGTCGACACGTACAATAGTTAGATGTAAAGATGTGATACTTTATTAATACATAACCCGTGTCTCACTCTCACGTAGTAGTGCCTAGGAGCACCCGTTGAAGTTGGCTCTTATTCTGTAGCCGGCTTCTCTTCTCCCCCTTCCATGTCAGCAGAAATATACTATTTTAACTCTTATAACCCGCTTACATAAGCTTATTGCACTTGCTCTTAACATATGCATGCATGCATGCATGCATGTGCCCTTCCAACCACCTTCCAGCTACGTGTCAGCAAGCATGGTATAGCTTTGTCGTGCAGTTGTCATCGGACTACACATGACATGCACATCAACACATATGTATGCATGCATCATGGGCATGCATGCATGCTTGTACCTTTCAACTCCCTTTCAACCATTGTTAGCTCAGCAATGTGTATAGCATACATGCATGTACCTTAGCTGAAGTGGACTATGCCACAATAAAATGCCATGGAATTTAACGAGATTCAAAATCTAGTTAGAATGCACTAATATCATATTATGATACCGTATCATAATAAATATTATGCTACTGTGTCATGCAAAACAATAATATACCAAATTGTCATACTATGCACCAAGTATCATATGCATAATACTAGCATATGCTACTCCACACTAGGAACAACGTTAGACTGCTTGCGGTGAGGAATATCATAAATTGATATTTTAGATGACCTCATTTATTCCTTTATAATAAAAACAGCAGCACATCATTTATTATGATACTATGATACTATATACATCATGGTATGATACTAATATACACTATTGTTCCTCAATTAATACTATGTCATATTAGCAATATGCCTAGTTGGCATTGAACGAGGTTGCATGATACTAGGTTAGGGCATCTCGAACGCTAACCCCTACAACAGAAAAACTATTTATCCGCGGAACCGATGGGGACCAGTCATGGACACTGATGTGGGAGCTAGCCATCCAACCATGTCCCCTAAATGCCCTTCTATGCATGTGCATATCGTGGTTGAGGAGAGGGAGGGAATGTCCAAATGTTCGACGTGGTGGATTTTGGTTGGTTAGACAGATGTCTTGACTCTCCCAAAGCCCCTCCCGGAACTTTGCATCTAGTTTGAGATATTTTGGACGTCCGGACGCATTTGCAGACGCTTGGAGATAGCATTGGATGACAAAAAGTGTCCGGACACCCCTAAAGGACATATAGGGGTGATTTGAGGGTCCGCATTGGAGATTTCCTTATGATATCCCTAGCTAAGAGGTCTTTAAAAAGTGAAATATTTCACAATTAAACACCTTGGAATTTAATTGGTTCAAAATTCACTTAAACTACACTAATGCTTGTTACCTTGATGGCTTGATCTTTCCACATATGGGTGTGTACTTTTTCTCTACCTTATTTGTCAGAATTTTCTCTTAAACACCCTCCACCCCTCCCACACAGTTGACATATTGTTGTAGTGCTAAGGGATAGTATTAGTGTTACAAGCACCCCACCCGTCCCTCTTAACCATGCTACTACTACTAATCTACCTATAGGCTTTTCCCTAGTAGTGATGGTATTAGTGTTACAAATGGTCAAGTCGACAATCAAGTTAGTGTGTAGTGTACACCCCATCTTGATTGTTCAACAAGTAAATGGAACATGCGCACAATATCATCTTGGGTGGAGAGCATCGTCAAAAACCAATGATGGGGCCGACGGGCGTGTCGAATGGTGTAGTATAATTTAGCCATGTAGTCGTTGCACTACCCATGATATGCACATAAGCGCGTGCATGTGGATGCATGTACCCTTCCTATTGTGTATTGACGAGCATAGTATAGCTTCCTCATACATGCATTGTTGGACTACACGTGAGAGCAATAAGGTACAGTCAACAGGCTATAAGGATTAAACTATTATATTTGTGCTGAGTTGGATTAGAGAGAAGAGGAGAGAGGGAGGAAGCAGGCCGTAAATTAATAACCGGTTGCAACATGTATTCCAAGAAACACTGTGAGTGTGTAGGGTGGGTCATACATTAATAAAGTAGTATTGCTTAGCAATTAGCTACTATACATGTTGGCTATTAATTAGGTTGGCTATATATGACATGGCAACTCCATATAGCTTGTTGTTGGCTATACTATTAACCATGCTCTGATATGCATATCAGCACATGTAGGAGTGCATGCTCACCCACATATGCATGGGAATTCATGCATTTACCCTTTCAACTATCACTAGCTCAATTGATTCCCTCCTTTTTTATAACCCAGTTTGTGGTTGTTGAACTATGTTACGGTGTTTTTATTTTTAGAAATGTTCTATAAAAATAACTAGGAAACTAGAGATAAGTAGGTTAAACAAACAAAAAAAAGCCAAAAGCCTGTTCGATAAGTTGAATTATCACATTAATTCACCGCACTGTTGATATGTTTCAGCTATATTCTTTACTATGTTCATGCTACGTCTATACCATTATTGCATCATTTTGGCACAATTTTTGTATTTACTTATTGAAGTAAGATATTAATCCAGTTTGTAGTGCCAGTTGTTATTAGAACTAGACTGGTTAGATCATACTTGCTTATGTGGAACGTGAATACAACAATATGAGCATGAAATACAAATATATGAGATTTATTATACTTGATTAGTTTATTGTTGCAAAATAGTTTTGGAACATAAGTAGCATAATGTGAGTTTAAAATTCCCTGGAGTTGTCCATGTGAGTGTCTTCTTCATTAACGAAAAATTGGACATGAGTAGTGAGGATGACTCTCTCTCCATGCGTTGCTACGGTAACTTTATTACAAAATGCGTAAGTAGTTGCTAAATCTAATGAAAAGAAAGTATAAGGTTGAAAAGAAAGTGCCTAAAAATAGAATATTTTTTTGAAATATTATAGTTAAAAATATCATTTCGAACAAAAATGTGAAGGATGACCAACATGAATATATAATGTGGCAGCGTTACATGCATAGACTAATGCAAAAATAATTGTAATTTATAAGTTAAATGTATGACTCATTTTTGTGGAAAATTTTGCATGGCTTAGTGAGAGAGAAAACTTAAATACATTTCTTAGTGGGGCGTTGAGGTGGATACTTTGCATGTTGAGAGAACTGGTGCTTATGTGGCTGGTTTTGCATGGCTTAGTGGGAGAGGAGACTTAAATGCATTTCTTAGTGGGATTTTGAGAGAATTGGGACCAACTTTTTAAGAATGTAAGATTTGTAGAAATAATATTTCTCTGGGACCAAAAAATCAGGAAAAAATTGTTCGAGAAGTTTCAAGTCAAGACGTGACAGGGACAGGAGCTGGGCTGCCTGGAACCCAGGGAGCTCCGCTTCACCGCCTCTCAGTTCCCGTGCCCAAGGACCTCGGCTCCACCACCACTGCCAGCGAGAACCATCTCACGAAGACTGCCCCCGATTAGGACCTTCCCGTCGTCACACAGTCTTACCCAACGACGTGCCCTGGAGGCGGCGGAGAGGGGTAAGCGACGAGTGACCTTTAGGGTTCGTCGCCCTCCTACACTCTCATTCTTACCCTTTTGCTTGATCCCTATAATTTTCTTTTGTGAAAAGATCTAGATATATTATAAAAGTTCGCCGATAATACATATCATCTCAAACATAATAAATTTACATCAAGATTCCGAGATCATCAAAGGACCACTACCACCGCTAGAACGAGCCATTGATGTGCTGCTGTCGTCGCTCCCTAATCAGAGTCGGCTTGACCTTGTCGATGACCGTTGAAAAGTCTTCGTGCACGTATCCTAAGAACCAACACCATTGAATATAATTGCAGCACCCGAAACCAAATCTCGCCACACACGAGAACCCGCTACCACACCGCCCCAAGGAGACGTCAGGAATCCACACCCGAACTCCGTCGGCTACATCCAGACGGACGAACTCGAGGAGGATCGGAGCCCGGAAGACAAACTCGAAGAAGAAGCGTCGCTAATCACCCGAGCGCCACACATGCGAGGACTAAAGAACCTAACCTAAACTACTAACGGAAGCGGAGGTACCTGGGTTCCCCTTCTTGCCACCGACCGCCGGAGCGGTAGGTAGAGTGGAGGTGAATCTAGGCTCGCCCGCAAAGCCTGGAGGGGAAGAGTTTGCCCTAGCCAGCAAGGGATGGGGAGAGGAAACGCTTTTGGGAACATTTGTTGGTATCCGCTTGGTCCGTATAACTATGTCAACAGAACGAAATGGTCGTCATTTTAAATAAACATGTTTCCACGAAATTCACATTAATTTGAATTTAGTATCTGAAAATCTAAGGTGCATACACATCGTATTAAAACTTGATTGTGCCATATGTTAGATTTTGGGAAAGGTATTTAGCATATTAAATCTGGCAATATGTAGACTTCATTTATACCCAAACCGGTGATTTGTTAGTTCTTTTAACGTGTTGCTATTTTTGACGTGTTCGTTCTTCCTCCATGTGCGTGGGGCCGTGGGCTCAGGCCCCGGCGCAAGCCCACCTCCCTCCCGCACCAACCCCCACCGCCGCCGCCGCCGCCGCCGTTCCCCACCCCCGGCCTCCACTACGAGCTCCACGACCGAAGGGGGCGTAACACCGGCACCCTTCCTCGCCCCTCCTCCCAGTCCTAGGCTAGCTCCCTCACACACACTCTCCTTCCATGGCGGATCGGCACGGCGAGGGCGGCGTGGCCTCGGCGCGGCGG
Organism: Triticum aestivum; assembly: GCF_018294505.1. Classification (NCBI taxonomy): domain Eukaryota; kingdom Viridiplantae; phylum Streptophyta; class Magnoliopsida; order Poales; family Poaceae; genus Triticum; species Triticum aestivum. Next base: position 43,730,047 of record NC_057806.1, on the reverse strand, counting down.
CCGGGGCACACAGAGTTGGACGACCCATCGACAACACGCTGCTGCAGCGCGTGCAGGCGCACCTCCCGACCTCGACGCAGGTGGTGGGCCTCCTGACCCTGCTCATCGCCGGCGCGGCGCTGCTGCCTGCTGGTGCTGGCGGGGCTGACCCTCAGGGGCGCAGTGGTGGCGGTCGTCTTCCTCGGCCCGCTGGCGTTGCTGACCAGCCCCATCTGGGTGCCGTTAGCGTTCGCGCTCCTCGTGGTGGCCGCCGCGGCGCTCTACGTCGCCACCCTCGCCGCGGCTACCTGGGCGTACCGGCACCTCACGGGGCGGCATGCCGACCGGGTGGACCGTGCCGCGCGTTGATCCACCCCTCATCTCACCTGTCGGGGCATGAATCGGGAGCTGGAGGGGGAATTGGAAGGTGAGGGGCGCAGCACGGGGCGCCCGGCCGCAGCAGGGAGGCCGATCATGGACACGGGCGGCGAGGACATCCTCGTCCTCCTGCAATCCGCGTTCGTCGTCCCCTTCGAGGCCGCCATCGACCGCCTCACTCCCCGGCTCTCGCCTCCCAGGCCTCGGCTGACGGCCTCCGCCCCCATCTCTTCGTCCCGCTCCGTGACGGGTACGACGCTCCTGACCCGCCCCTTTGCCGAACGCCACCACGAGCAGTGCGCGTCTCAATTCCCCAGCCCTCCTCGTCATGAGCAGCAGCGGAGGGAGGAGCACGGCCCCATGCTGCGGTGCTGGAGTCCGTTGGCAGGTGCGCCCCTGGCCTCATTCTCTCTCTCTCCCCCTTGCGAACGCTCATTCATGGCACCTTGCACAGGAGATGTCCAGGGGGACGCCGGCGCTGGATTGGTTTCATAGTGTGTCTCTGACATGGTACATGAGGAGTCCATCTTGTGTCTAATACAATACTCCCTCTGTAAACTAATATAAGAGCACTTAGATTACTAAAATAGTGATCTAAACGCTCTTATATTAGTTTACGAAGGGAGTATATTTGTTGGACCTTCCTCAGGTAGGCGAGATCAGCTGGAAGACTTGTGTTGGAAAGATCATCGGTGCATTCTACAACTGATGGAGGATCTGGTGAGTGAGATAATTACTAGTATTCTGTAGAAGGCAGTATACATAGATGGTAACAGTATGCAGTTTTGTGTTGCCACTGCAGCTCGTTTAGCAGGAGATGAGTCGCGTGATACTGCAGGTGGCGTGGGAGGAGAACAAGCATCAGAGGTACATCTCTTTCGCTCATGAGTGCAGTATAGAACCCAGTGTTAAACATTTTATTCACATGGACAATTGTGACAAATGATCAGCTGTTTCTGAGAGATGTCATGGAATTAAGCTTGAAGTGGGGTTCGTTAGGACAGAGGTGGAAGGTGAAATGGGAGATAAATTTCCGAAGAAGGCAGGATTAAAGCATGAAGAGCTAAATGCTCGAGACGCTGCTCACCTTCTATGATAATATGCTATCATGTACTGACAGGGAGTTTAGCAAGTAAGTGCTCAACACTTAAAAATTCGGTGGGTAGACTTCATCATGGGACCTGGTATGTGGGCCCGTTGGTGGAAGCTCCAGATAACGGTAAAGGCGCCTCCTCACATGTTTATGTCTCAGTGTCAATGTGTGGATTCTGCTGAATTGTTATTTATAATGCTGTCGGGTTGGGGCTCTTGTGCTTCTCGGTGCTAGAAATTGTGTTGAAGCTGCAGATTCAACTGCCATAGTTACTAATTTAGTCGCGGGTTATAAATTTGTACTGAAATGTTAGTTGGTATGGTTAAATTATGGTTCGAGGGTTATGCTATACAGTCAGATTAGCATTGGCATGGAATTGTTTCTGTTGTTGGTTTCTTGCGTGTAGTCACAGTTGTGTAACTTATGGAAGGGTGGTCTCGCGCTTATATTGACGTTGTAGTGAAGTTCGTGACTTTTAGTTAACCTCGACCTTATGGTTGTCGGTAGTTCTGCATGGCAAATGCATTTAGATTCTCTTGTTTATCATTATGGCTGCCATCAGTACCACCAAATGTGCAAGTGGAGCCAATTGTTGTGAACTTTGATAAACTTGATCTCATGCTTGTAGAGAAGGATGATTCAGAACAGAGGAATGCTTCGGTACACACCCCCTCACAAAGCGTATAAAGGGTAATTTACACTTTTGACAAATCGTATCCAGTTTTGTACGTAGGATGGATATGCCATACGTTCGGAGGACCTCCTCTACGCTGGAATACGACACAGGCACAGCTAACCTGGGCCGGCCCATTTGCGCTGGAAAATCAACAAAAATTACGCCCTACATGGGTATTCGAACTCACGACCAGCCATATAATTCCAACCGCTGCTAGCCACTTCGGCTGCCTAACTCAAATGCTACAGACTGCCACGCCTAAAGAATTAGTGAAAGCGGCAACATTTTAACACCAATTCACAAATAGATAAATGGGTGCGCGGATCTAACACACAAGCTCTAGTCCAAAACGATCTATTTTTTTTGAAATTTCGTATGTGAATTTCTGTTTCACAAAGTAATTTTTTTAAACCCAAACATTTTCAAAATCTGGGAACATATTTTTTTTAAACTCAAACCTTTTGTGAACAATGTTTCAGACCCTCACACTTTGTTTTAAAAAAGAAGAGCATAATTGAAAGTGAGAACATTTCTTGAAACTACAAACAATTTTTTTAAATACGAACATTTTCTTAATATAAGGAACAAAACTGAAAACACGGACATTTTCTGAAACTATGAACAATTATTTCAAAATGCGAACATTTTATGAATTCCTCGGAATGTTTTTGTATTTTCAAATTGCTCATAATGTCAAAACACAAACATTTTTACAAAGAGCTAACAAAATTTTGAACCCGAACATTTTTATTTTAACATTTTAGGAAAATCACTATTAAATTTGGGATTTCAAGAAAAATACGAACAAAAATTTGAAACATTTTTTTTGAATTTGCTCGATTTTTTTTGTATTCGTGTAGAAAAATCACCATGTTCAACGTAGGGTGTCGGGGTAGGTCAGAAGGCTCCATATGGGAGCATGTTTTTTCTCGACATCCGTCCAATGACCTAATTTTTTTCACTGGCAACAATTCAAGGCACTATGCCAAGGTTTTTTGGTTTTTTACAAATTTTACATTTTCTGGAGCTTTCTTTGTCAAAAAGGGCGATAAATTGCCAAACGTGTCGCAACTTGCATACAGTGTCGAAAATCGTTCAAACTTGGCATGGATTCCTACCATGGGTAGGCCCACCTGCTTGCAAAAGTTGGGTTATTGCAAGCGTATCCAAAAATAGACATCCCTTAAATGGCCCCAATTATTCTCATGGCTTGTATGGCCAATTCAAGACACCATGGCAAGTTGTTTTGGTTTTCAATAATTTTTGCATTTTCTAGAGTTTTCTCGGTAAAAAAAAGAAAATAAATGCTCGGACATGTGGCAACTTGCATACACTGTCGAAAATAGTTCAAACCTGGCATAGATGCCTACCATGTGCATGCTCAACTTCTTGGAAAAGTTGTGGTCATTTGAAGGATATCTAAAAACAGACCATGTTCAAATGAGTGTATTCAGGTAGGTCAGAAAGCTCCGCCTGAGAGCACGTTGTGTTTCTACATCCATGCAATTGCCCCAATTTTTTAGATGACCTTGTATGGCCAACTAAATGCACCATGCCAAGTTTTTTTTTGTTTTTTGATGAATTTTGCGTTTTCTGGAGTTTTCTCGGCCAAAAAAGGTCAATAAATGGTCGGACGTGTCGCGACTTGCATACAATGTCAGAAATAATTCAAACTTGACATGGATGTCTACCATGGGCATGCTCACATACTTAAAAAAGTTGGGGTTATTTCAAGAATGTCCAAAACTATACCATATTCAATGAAGAGTGTTCGGTTGCGAGAAGGCTCTCTTTGAGAGCACATTGTTTCTCGACATCCTTGAAATGGCCCTAATTTTTTCATGGCCTTGTATGACCAATTCAAGGCACCATGCCAAGTTGTTTGCATTCTCAACAAATTCTGCATTTTCTGGAGTTTTTCTGGTGAAAAAAGACCGATAAATGATCGGACGTGTCGCAACTTGCATACGGTGTCAAAAATCATTCAATCGTATCACTGATGCCTACCATGGGCAATGCCCATCTTCTTGCAAAAGTTGTGGTTATTTCAAAAATGTCCAAAACTAGACCATGTTCAATGAAGGGTGTTCGGTTGCCAGAAGGCTCTCTTTGAGAGCACGTTGTTTTCTTGATATCCTTGAAATGGCCCCAATTTTTTCATGGCCTTGTATGACCAATTCAAGACACCATACCAAGTTGTTTGGATTTTCAACAAGTTCTACATTTTCTGGAGTTTTTCCGATGAGAAAAGACCGATAAATGATCGGGCGTGTCGGAAGTTGCATGCGGTGTCAGAAATCATTCAAACCTATCACTGGTGCCTACCATGGGCAATGCCCACCTTCCTGCAAAAGTTGGGGTCATTTCAAGAATGTCCAAAACTAGACCATGTTCAATGAAGGGTGTTCGGTTGCCAGAAGGATTCATCAATTTAGAAACAAAATCTTTATTCATCTTGAGAAATCATTCATCCTGAATAAAGATTCATCAATTTAGAAAAAAATAAATCTCTACTCAACTTTTGCAGGAAATGAATAAAGATTCATCTTGAATCATGCTCGGAAAAAGAAATCATTCATCTTAAAAATCATCTACTCTAAAAAGGAAATCATTCATCTTGAGAAAGATTCATCAGTTTAGAAAAAAAAATCATCAATCTTGAATAAAGTTCATCGACTTTGAAAATAGTTCATCAGTATTAAAAAAAGGTTCATTGATTTTTTTAAAGGAAACTGAAAAAGTTTGCACATTCAAAAGAAAAAGTAAAACAAAAAGGAACATAAAAAGGAAAAGAAAACGAAAAAGAAAAAAAAGGGAAATGAAAACCGGAAAAAACGTTTGAAAAACTAAGAAAAAAAGGAAATCAGAATCAGGAAAGAGCAAGGAAGAAAAAGACAAGACAGAACTACCTAAACACAAGTGCTCAAGTCGCCGGTTGGTCATCATGTCGAATTATGTACGAGGAAGAACCTGGTTCGATTCCTCTCAGGCTCATATTTTTTCGCGATTTAAAATCAGAAAAAAGAAGGGAAAGATGGGCTGGCCCAGCTCACTCTACATCGTATACAGCGGATGAATGATTTCTAATATATGACCATCATGCCCTTATTTATGAAGAGGTATCGATTAATCTGGACCGTTCACGTGTTTAGGGGGGTGTTTCGAAGCAGAAGTGTTCAGAAAATCTTTCCAGCTCTATCAAGTTGTGATTTTGTACCATCATATGACCATTAGGTAACTGATGTTCTTTTCTCAACTTCTTTAAAAGCACTGGATATGAATATGCTGATAAGGTTGGTTTCACTGCATTTGAGAGTTAATTGTAAAAAACCATCTAATTTTGTGCAAAAATCACCGTGTTTTTAATAAACTTTTTACAAATTGCACTGATCAGTTGATTTGTCTCATTTAACCACTTTCTTACAAGTGGGACCAGATTATAAGAGCAAATATTTTACACACACACCCCTTGATCTAAACCACAAAAGCAATCAGCCCCCCCACATCCCGAGCAGAGACGCGCTGGGCGTCGGGTTCCTGGCCTCCACCGCGCTGCTTGGCCAGGGACGCCGGAGCGACGCGCTGGGCGGAGCGGCCGGCCATCTCCGCAACCACGAGGGCCAGCAGTGCACGGAGGGGCGGCTGCGCGCCAGTTGCCGGCGGAGAGGCTCTTGTCGCCGGAGGCGACGGAAGACGGCGGCGGCCGGCAGGACGACGTGCGGGAGGCGGCGCCGCCGGCGCCCCGCAGGTTCCGCGGTGGCTGCGTGTCGACCACGGAGTTCAACGTTTCCACGCACAAAAGCTCGCCGGCGCCAAGTTCTTCCGCAAGGAGCTCGTTTCCTCCTCCTCCCCCTCGCTCCCTGGCGTCGGCGCCGGCCTCCCAATCCCCGCTCCTTGGCCCGCGTTGGCGTGGTGACTGGTGAGGGAGGGCCCCTCGCCGCGGCCGGAGCTCAAGCCGCCGCCGCCCTTGCTGCTCACCTGCATCGGCGCCGGCTAGGTGACGGGGAGGCACACCGGATGGACGCGAGTAGCTATGCCCGCCGCACGGCGCGAGCAGGAGTGGCGTCGGCCACGCTCACCGTCCATCCCGTCCTCACGCCACGTTTCCCCCGGCTCTCAGTGGTGGCAGCCCGGAGAGGAAGTGGCCGGCGGCGTCCACCGCCGGACCAGTGGGAGGCGTTCAGAGCGGGAGCTGGGGATCAAATCGATCGGGAGCAGGGGATCAGATCAAGAACAGGGGCTTGATTGCTTTTTGTTTTTAGATCCAGGGATGTGTATGTAATTTGTTTGACAAGTCAGCTTCTTAGAGTCCGGTCCCACCTGTCAGAAAATGATTAAATGGGCTAAATCACCTGATCAGTGCATTTTGCAGAAGGTTTACTAGAAACGCGGTGATTTTTGCACAAAATTAGTGACTAGGTGGTTTTCTTCAATCGATGCCTTAAATGTGGTGGTTTTCTGCAATTAACTCCTGCATTTGATGTTCAGTAATCGGTACTTACACATTCAAAAAAATTATCTTATCTGTAAGGCCTTCACTCAGAGTTGCTTCTGTTAGAATGATGATTATATTGTTAAATCATCCAGATAGTTCATGTTATTCATCATAGCTAATTTCAATATTTCTAGGCTCTGTTTTCTGCTTTATGTTCTGTTTTTTCCTGTGTGTGAATGTCTGCACCTGTTGTTTTACTAATAAGTTTATATAATTGTACAACAGTTTCTTACACATGCAAATTTATTGAAGCAATACACTCTTACAAAATCTGAAGTAATATGCTATACTGGGCTTAGATTGCAGATGTCATGACTGTACAAGTAGTATTGTGGACCTGGTATTGGAAACACCTGGAAAGCCTGAATACTTATTTGCATATTCAGTTCTATTTCTGATGACAAATGGGGCTAAACCTTTTTTTTTTGTCCTGAAATACCTTTAGGGCTTTTCTAGTGACTTACTTGCGTATTCAGTTTTTTCGTATTGTTTGTTTAGCGAGTAAAATTGGATGCATCGTTAAGAACAGGAATTTTAATTCCTAATTTCTTTTCAGGTCACCTCCGCTGGCAGATATAACATTCCGTAATTTTGTACTGTACACAAAAAACGAAAAATGGGGTGCTTTGGGCAGCTAAGGCTCTTGAATTTGGTCATAGATGGACTGTAGGAAAAGGGACCAAGATCAGGTTTTGGGAGGACAATTGGTTTGGCGCCTCCCCTTTATCTGTTCAATTTTGGCCTCTATATTCTATTTGTCACCAACAGTGTGTGTCTGTAGCTGATGTTTGGGATGGTCAAAACGTCAAACTTACTTTTCGTAGGATCTTTAACCCTGCCATGATGGAAGATCGGTACTGCCTAGAGCAGATCATCTTGGGAATTACCTATACTGATTGTGAAGATGCTCTCATTTGGCAATATGAAGCTAAAGGCAAATATACTACTGGTTCCCTCTACAGTATTATTAACTTTAGAGGGGTTAAACCTATCTTTATTCCCTCAATTTGGTCTATTGTGGTGCCCCCAAGAGTGCAGGTTTTCTTATGGCTTTTATCCCACAATAAACTTATGACAAAAGACAATCTCAGTAAGAGGGGGATTGAAAACCCTCCTGAGTGTGTCTTCTGTTCAGAACAAGAAACTATTACACACCTTTTCTTTGATTGTGTGGTCGCTAAAAACATGTGGCAACACATCTCCAATTTCTTTGGAATTAGTCTGGGAGATGACTTCCTTTCAATTGCCAGATACTGGCCTGCTAGTAAGAAGCTATTAATTCTGTCTGTGCATGTGCTTTATGGAGTATATGGAAGATTGGAAATACCCATATCTTCAAAAATGCCATGTGGACTGACATGAATAGAGTTTGGTGTATGATAGAGGTGACTATCAGGCGGTGGATGATCCTTTTCAAAAAACATCATTTGGAGGGGGTGAAAAAAAATCTCCAATATGATAAATCAGCTCATACAAAGTTACTAACCCCCTTCAGGCTGGGGGTGGGCTGATCTAGTGACGCAGCTGGGCAATGCATAGGGGCTGGAGAGGTCAATGCTCAACAAGCTGTCGCTGGTTTCAAAACCTGCAGATGGCAAGGAACCTTCCTCTCCTCCCAGAAGAGATTGGAACCTCAAGCATGTGGTGTCCAGCCCAACTACGCCGCTAGATCTTACTGCTTCTCCAACACAATCCCCTCTGAAGAAGAAGAAGGGGGCTGAAACAGTCTGGAAATGAAGATGGATTTCGGCTATGAACCTAACTCCATTCCAATCGTTTCCTTGATTGTCATCTTTCTCGTTTTTAATTTAGCTTTAGTTTTTGCTTTTCAATCTGCTCAGGCTGTGGCCTTATGAGCTGTAATAATCAGTAGAACTTTGCTAGATGTTTTTAGTTTTCCCTTTGGACGCGATGTAGGTGCTTTTGTTCTCTCTATCTCTGGTTTCGTTAAAGCAATGGAACCGCGGGGGAGGGGGGGCTTTGGCCCTCCTAGTAGTCTAAAAAAACGAAAAATGGCAGGTATTCTTGCTAGATTAAAGTTGCACTTGAACTTGTAAAATCATTGTTTTCAGCCACTTGATTGAAATATCATTTATATAGGTTGTAAATTTGAAAGAAGCAAGGGATTTCTCCAGCAGCACAGGATTCATTTATGCTTTCATCGTTTGATACTCTCCTAGTTTATCCGAGCAAATAAATGTCTTCTTGTGCTGTTACCTAATGTACTAGGACATAATCAATGAAGAATAGTATACACAGTTTCTGATCTCCCATATTTTTTGTTTAAATTCACAGAAATTGGAATGGCAGTTACTTTCAGTTGATCTTTTACCCAACCCTGACTTGGGGCTGTTGTTACTACTGCCGCTGGTCTTGGTGAGGCTCATAACACATATTCAACATTCATTTCGGCTTTTGGCAACAGCCAAACAAATGACTCATTTCAGTCAACGGCATGGGATATCAATGTTCTCGTGGACTCTATCAATGAAATTGTGAGTTTCTTTTTTGTTATATTTGGCTGTTGTTTCCTTTCTTCCTTTTAATGGTCCAATAACCTGTTTATGGTTGCAAACTTAGGCCACACGAACAAATTGGACAAGTGTAATGGAAAACCTGGACCACGAGGGTTTCAGTATCCCTGATGAAGGGGCTTTCCGTCTATTGATGTCTATATATTCTCGGGCTTGCAAGGTATGTACATGCGTTATAGTTCCTGGAACTGAATTAACTAAATTCCTGAGCGTGTAGTTGACTAGTTCATTGAACCATACAGGATCCATTTCCGCTTCATGCCATCTGTGGGTCACTGTGGAAGAATTTAGAAGGGCAATTATCATTCTTGAAACATTTAAACATTCTTCTAGGAAGCTGGTATTTTCTATATCCTGTCAGCTTGTCTTACTCGTAGTAAACATCTTTTTTTTGGGGTCAAACGTAGTAAGCATCTTGTATTCCACATACTTCTAACCTTCTTTTAAAATCTTCGTTAGGTATTTCCAGACTTGGCTAATCATATCCAAGGCAATCAGGCTTGGTACTGCCTAGACCTTTTGGAGGTGTTATGCCAGCTTGCTGACCTTGGCTATGCAACATTAGTGCGACCGCTGCTGGACTACCCACTCAGTCATTGTCCAAACGTCTTACTTCTTGGCGTTAGCCAAATCAATGTATATTTTCTGTTCCTAGAACTGCAGAACTCTTTTCTCCAAATACTGCATATTTCTCACTTACCTGGAAATTTATTCCTTGTTTGCAGACTGCATACAATCTCCTCCATTATGAAGTATTGTCATGTGTATTCCCTGCTTTATTGAAGGACAGTAAAAATAGCAGTCTAATGAACTATCTCTGGCATCTCAACCCTTCCCTTACTCTCCGAGGATTTGTTGATGCTCATTCTGATATAATTTGTCTTTTGAGAACTGTTGATATATGTCAAGACCTAAAGGTAACACAATTACGCTTATCTGATGCAATGACTTTTGAGTTGCAACTGAGCAACATTATTGTATTTTTGTATCTTCGAATTTAAATACCTCCTGTTGAGTTGCATGTATTTTCAATCAATCCATGCTAATTTAACTCTTCAAGCAGTCAAGATAACAAGCGAGGAGATGATGGTGCAAAGCAAATGTTCTTTGGCGGTGAAAAGTTTTTGGCAGGAATATCAGGGGATTCTAATGTGAGTGTCTCTGTCTCGAATATGATTTATCAACTTTGAGAATTTGTTACTTGACGTTAGTTCGGCATGTCTTGGCTTCCTCGCTTATAAATTTTGTCGAGCATCAGATAACTCTGCAACGAACGGAGCAGAACAGTCCACTTGTCCTGGAGGTTCAGCTGCATGTTACTGAAGCTCTCTGTCCTGCTTTAAGTGAACCTTGTAATAGTTTGACCATAAAACTTTAGCTTGTCGCTCAGTTTCTGTTTGTATTAGTCAAACCTGAAAGGCATTTTTGTCAGGTTTATTGGCCTTTCTTTGATTCACGACTGGGGTATCTGCGTGCTTAGATAGAGCAGATTTAGATCCAAAGTCTCTACAGGTTTCTTTTCTCATGTAGTTTTTATGGTTGCATTCTATGTAGTAGAATTATCAGAAATAACACATATGGATATTCTTTGCATTCTTACTCTTTTCCTTCTCCTATTTTGCCAACATGCAGAAGCAGCAGGATCTTCCATGGTAAACAGAGTTCCTTTGCATTGAAGATGCTGGTAAGGACTAGCAGCCCAATCAACTTTGAATATGCTATTTATAGACATCTATAGTGACTTGTTTGTTGAAATTTTGTTTGCGTCAACAGAGTTTTAGCCTGAACTTCTAATGCAATCACTGTTCTTCTCATGGGTACATTTTTTTTGCTTGTCTATTGAGTACTGTACGCTTCTCTGATTACATACTATTCAGGCTTTCTTGTCAGAGAATTTTTGTATTGTAGTCACCTAGTGTTTTTCTCATTATTTTTGAAGGGTAGCATTTCAGACAGGGAGAGTTAAAAAAACTTGTCTTGCATAAAGGTTGCTGGGCTGTTTCTGAGGTAAGATACATACCTTGTTTATAGTGACGAAACTACACAAGTCATGAAGTTTATAGTCATTACTTACACTGTTAAATTAGATGGAAATCCAGTACAATTTATATCTATGCACTTCTTATGTTACTTTGGCAATGTTAACTTCTGATATAACCGTGATAGGGATTTTACTTGAGCTATGGATATAATACTTCTTTCAATATTTTTGTCAAAACCTGTTAGGAATACACACCTTTGCTGTCTCTCATGTGTGAATATTATTTCTATGTCGACACATTTTTCCGTCCTCCGTGGACATCGATACAACCATTTATACAAGCTGTTCCACCAGAATCTTTGCCTATGCCTGATTCGGGTGAATACTGATTATGCCTTCGTTTTTGTACTACTGCTTGAATCATATCAAGTTATCGACCGTCTCAGGGCCTAGTCTATTATGTTACTTTATCAGGTTAAAACATTTGTCCTCCAATTTATCCATTTGGGAATCAATTCTTGGAATTCGCTGCTGGAATTTCTTTCTTTTCATTTTATCGTCTTGAGACCACACCTCTCCATCACCTCCAAAGTGTGCTTCGAAAACACTCATCACATGCTAGCCTCTTACGGTGTGTCTTCTTCAACATTAACAGTGGAACATAATGTTCAACTTTTCTGTTTGATTAAATATTGCCTGTAATTTTGCATTTTAGTGACCTTTCAGGAACAATCCTGTTTAAGAATTGCCTCATTATTAGCTGATGGAGTTGTGCCCAATCACAGTGCCACATTTCCTGATTGCTCATTTAACAACCTGTCGTTTTCTCTCAAAGAGTTTGATCTATCTGTTCCGTTAGATGCAGAGGTGGACTAAGGTATACTGAGTCTTTACTGCATCGTTTCGGTATTACAGGACATGATGGTAGTCCAGGAGAAGGCCTCTTGAGAGGACTGAATGATTTATCTTGTGGTCCACTTGGGAAACTTTTCACACCATCTCACGTCACTGACAAGGAAGGTAAGCATTTGCAACTTTCTAGATTGTAAAAGCTCTACTTTGGTTACTATTACTACTGAAACAATAACAGAGAAATGTTCCAAGTCCTTATTTCACATGGAGGAGGAAGATCTTCCGTTTCTTGTTTTATTCCTTTCTTTTGTGTGGAAAGTGTTTCTCATTTCACCTTACCCCCTAATATTACAGAAGGAAGATCCGAAGACAACGACAGCAATTCAACGTTTGATCTTGGGGTGCCAGATGATCTTGTTGTGTCAGTTCTGTTAAGAAACTGGTTGTTCGCACTTGAAGGGACAGAAGAAGCACGGGATTGGTCTTCCCCTCGTAGTGGTGATCCTATTGGTAGGGATGATAAATGCTGGCATAAACCTTCAGGAATCTGCACGTGTCAGCCAATAGTAGTGACCGACCTAACTTGGGAGGTGCAGAGAAGGTGCTGGGCGAAAGAACATTTCCAGTGGAGCGATTTACGGTATATCCATGGCTTCTATAATTCTGTATTTTGATTTGTTACTCTCCTCTGTATTCTGATAGGCAGATATTTGGTGGTACCTTCAGGCTGGAATTGAAGGTTTACAGGCAATAAGACCTCGCTTGAGAAATCAATTCATTGGAATGGAAAATTAAATAAAGATCAATTAGGCGGTGGGAAACTGGGAATGCAAAGTGGATGATGGATAATGTAAAGTTCTCAGTTAAAGAACCGGTAGGAATACTTCTTTCAATATTTTTGTCAAAACCTGTTGGGAATACACTGTTACTAGATACCTCAACTACTTATATCCATTTGAACATGCAGATTGAGGCCGTGGCAAAAAAAGAAGAGCTGGAGCACCTTTTCCATGATTTGCAGATCTGAAGGTGATGCAATGGGGAGGACCACTGTTGGAATTCTCGGGCCCCTTAAGTTTGATAAGTCTCTTAGCCAGGGAACCATCAAATAGCTGAGGAACCTAGGTATGGAATGAACTACTTTACATGCCCTGGGCTTCACATTATTTTTTGTGTTGCTCTTTTAATGAGGTTTCAAGTGTCTTACAAACTCGTGCTACTGCAGGAACTGGAGGTATGGACAACATTTTTTCAACTAGCAGGCCCGGCAGGCGGAACAATTTTCAGAACAGTGTCGGCACCCCTAGGACTCCTGGGACTCCAGTGTTTCACGCAGTCTCAAATGCGGCGTCCAAAGAGGCCCTGGAAGCGACAATCACCTCGCTACAGAGTGGCATTTCTGAATCGAAGGCCAGATGTGCGTCCCTGCGGGGAAGATGAGAGCCGTGCCAAGGACATCAGGCAGCTGACCGACAAGCTGGAAAATATGCAGTCCCCGGTGACACGAATCAGAGCCTTGATCTGAGTTGTACATTGGTTTATTCTTTGTGTACAGGCTGGGCATTGGTACAAAACCGGGGAGCGGCTAATGCCATACCTCCCTTGCGGATTATTTCTCTTCTGTGTGCATCTATTACACGTTCCTTGCAGCCTGTTTGGTAGTTTGAGGGAAAGGGAATGGGAGTTTATAAAAGGGAGTTTGTAAGGGATTGGAATTGGGAAGTGGACTATTAGTCCTAATCCCACATTTGGTGCTGGTTGAGAATTGCTTGTGGGAATTTGATAAGAAATTAATCTTTAAATAAATAAATCATATACTCCCTCTTGTCAACAAACAGGATAAAAGGGAACAAACCAAAGGATCGCTAACCACCCATGGCCTTTTGATGTCTCTTGTTCACGATCTGCAAGCAAAGGGAGCGAGGAAAATGAGACAAATTGATATGTGTCATAGGTGAAGGGAGAAAAATGAAAATAGACAGTGGAATACATCTGGATCAATGATGGGAAAAGCTACAAGGAATCAGAACTTGTTGGCGTCTCCTCTTATATCGGCAGGTCTGTAAGCTGTTGAAGGCTTATTTAACAAGGATTGACGATGATTTTCATGGATTTTTTCGTGTGGGACATGCAAAACGAACGCAACAGTTTTTCTCATTCGTCAATTCCCTTTCCCCAGATGAATTACCAGGCCTCCCCCAGGGAAGAGATACGGGGGAGTTGGCCCCCTCAATTCCCCATCCCCTTCCCTCCTAAACTCCTCTGCCCCTGAACCATACAAGGGATTTTTAGTCTCATGCCGTCTCAATTCTCATTCCCCAGTTTTACTTCCCCCAACCAAACAGGCTGTTGGGGTATAAAGGTGGAAGGGTGGAATAAAGGGTGCGCCTAGATTATGTTTTGTAACTGGAAGGGTGGGTAGCAGCTGAAATTTTTGTAGTTGGAAGGATGCAATGTAGTAGGAGTGTGGTCGAAAGTAGCCACTGGGAAGAGTGGAATTGTTATTTATATGTATGGCATGCACATAGGTGTTTCACACATCAGGTTTTATTTTTTCATTTACAGCTTACCGGAGGCCTGGATTATGTTTTGCGGTGTGCCTAGTCAAAGTATCTGATGTTGTTCCTTGCAAAATAAATTTTATTTAGGATGAGAACAAATTTGATGCTAGCATTCCTTATCCAGTTCTTCTGTCATTCGAAATTTTATGCTGGTAATGGTATGTTTAGTTATAAATCAGAATGGTAAATGGTGCGAAGGGGAACATATTGTCTGTAGTAGTTTTAAAACAATACAACAATTTTTTTGTTTATACTTGATGAAAACGAGGCGCCGAAAGAAACCATGTTTTTTAAATGAAAAAGGCGAAGAATCATGGGAACGAGGCATTTCTATGGGCTAACTGTGAGGATCTTGCTACTAATTTTACTTGATCAACCAAGTTCAGTTACAACTGCTGAAATTTACAGAGAGATCACAAGGAGGAAGGGGATCATCTCCCCCTTCTAACTATTGTTGTTGTGGCCGACGTGGTCCCGGTCGAAGAAACCGTTGAGGTAGTAGTTTTGGTCAGCATGGCCTTGGTCGAAGTAGAACGCGGGGTCGAATCATCAAAGTAGCAGTCACAACAGTACGTCGACGCCACAAAAAATTTCCCTCCTCGCGCTCACCAAGCAATTTCCATGGTATTTTGCTTGATCCAAAGTCGATGTCGAGTAAGACTACCAGAGATTCTTGAAAAAGTGTAGGAGGACAGCTTTCTTGTCGGAGTGTGCGGAATAAGTGATGCCATCATGTGTGACCGATTTGATTTGATTTTTCCGGTGCCTAGCTGACGCACAAATATGCATATAGGCACATCAGTGACTAGACTGGCGTATACGTACACAAAATTCCACATGAACAGATCTGACCTCAGCATCTAAGCAAATCAACGGCAGTGGTAGTGAAGGGGTGGATGCAAAATGCAACCTGTTCCGACTACACAAAGTTCAGCTACACTGGTAGGCACTTGACACCCCCCAACTACGTCTATAAGCCCTGCTCTACAGTTCAATTGAAACTAACTCACGTGCGCAAGAAACAAAAATACCTTGCATGTATCTATGCGTTGGCTTCAGGGGACTGCAACTACGCAAAGACGAGGAGGGTGTCAACCGTTGCTGCACTGGAGGCACCATCAAGAAATAGCCTCCAGCTCCTAACCTACGGAAGAGATCCATCGAGCACTAACCAACTCTTGACCTCGGCATCACTATCTAGTGCATATCACGAACAGATCTGACGCGGCAAGCGAGAACGAACCAAGGATAAAGGCGGGAGGGAGATGGATCTCATATATTACCTGGAAGAGACGCCCGCTGCTAGTCGCCGGTCGTGGTCGCAGTCGTCGGGGCCGAGGGAGCCGATGGCGCTGTCCCGTCCTGGTGGCCGAAGACCCTAGACAGGCCACGCGCGCGCCGGATCCGGCTAGATTGATGGAGCGTCGTGCTCGTTGGCGAGCAAGATAGCCGTGGTTGCTGGGCGGCGACGCCTCTATCTCCGGCGAAGTCGAGGCGGGCGATGGAGATCAGGGCCGATCGAGATCACAGAGGGAGGGAGAGGGTTGGGGGTGGCGGGCGTGGGTGCATGGGGGCTGAGGGGGCGAGGGAGATGGATCCATGAGGTCTGTTGCCATGGCTTTCCGATCCGCACGACCTTTCGCCGTGGTTTTGGATCTGCGGAAAGGGGAGAGCATGGCGATGGCGGCGGCGTATGGATCTGGGAGAGAGAGGAGGGGAAGTCATGCGGGGGACGAGTGGTGTGCGGGGGAGAGTGGGTGGGTGTGGGTGGGTGAGAGGGTGGACGTTGGATCCATCCGCCGTGGACGACTCAGATTTCATAGAGCGGGGCGATCCGCGTGAGAGATCCTGATTGGTTCGATATTTTTGTCATTTAAAATAGTTTCTAAGTGCTAAAACATAGTAAAATGTGAAGCAACTGCCCGTATTATTTTGCAAAATGGCACCACTAAAATTTCACTCAAATTATACCACATTTTATGAATGATCACCAACTTTAATGCATTTCCAATCTTTCTACCTATTTTTGGCCATTTAAATGGGTTCCTTCCGAATCAGCTGGGACTGGGTCAAATTTGAACTACACCTACTTCATATCTTGCTCATTATTTTTTACATAAATCATTTTAAGATACACAAGTATATATTTCATCAGAGATGCGCCAATAGTTTTGCAAGATTCCACACATAGATACAAATGGTCAAGCCCTTCGTTTTGACTGCATTTTGAAACGGGCACAAAAAATTCAAAAAAAAATAAAAAAATCGGAAAACCTTCGCATTGTGTCATTATATGTGACCAAGTTTCCAGGAAAAATAGTAAACTTGTAATACGGAAATTTATTTAAAAAAGTGTTCTAAAAAATGAGCTGTCATGTGTGAAGATTCATGACTTTCAAGCCAAATGACCAATCTTATGGCCACATTCATGGCATAGTTTGTTCAAATGACCTCATATTATGCACAAGGGTGCATCCTGGAATTCCAAACAATGTTGCCTAAGGGAGTTTTCACTTTCATTGCACAAAAGAGCCATTTTCCATTTTTCGAGTGCCCAAAAGGAGGTTTTTTTGTAAAGGACCTCCCAAATAATTGTTGCAAAATTGGACCAAATCATTTTTCTAAAATACTAGACCATATTTAATGCACAATTGACCAAATGGTTGGGTGTCAAAAGATTCGATCCACCTCTGGTGAAAAAGACAAATTTCCGCCGATTCAGTAGGAAGCGGGTCAAATTTGAACTGCAGCTGCCACATAGTTTGCTTTTTATTTTTTCAAAAATCATTTTTAGGTACAAAAGTATCTATTTTATCAGAGAAACACTAAAAAAATTCCAAGATTCAACAACTAGCTAGGAACGGTCATTCCCGCCGTTTTGACTGCATTTTGAAACGGGCATAAAAATTCAAAAAAAAATCAAAAAATTGGGAAACCTTCGCATTATGTCATTATATGTGGCCAAGTTCTCAGGAAAAATAACAAACTTGTAATACGGCAATTATTTTAAAAAAGTGTTCTAAGAAACGAGCTATCACGTGTGGAGATCAATGGCTTTGAAGCCAAATGATCAATCTTATGGCCACATTCATGGCATAGTTTGTTTAAATGATCTCATATTGTGCACAAGGGTGCATATTGGAATGGCAAACAATGTTGCCTAAGGAAGTTTTCATTTTCTTTGGACGAAAAAACCATTTTCCATTTTTCGAGTGCCCAAAAGGAGATTTTTTTGTGAAGGACCTCCCAAATAATTGTTGCAAAATTGGACCAAATCATTTTTTAAAATACTAGGCCATATTTAATGCACAATTGACCAAATGGTTGGGTGTTAAAAGATTCGATCCACCTCTCGTGAAAAAGACAACTCTCCCCCGATTTAGGTGGAAGCGGGTCAAATTTGAACTGCAGCTGCCACATAGTTTGCTTTTTATTTTTTCTAAAAATCATTTTTAGGTACAAAAGTATCTATTTTATCAGAGAAACACCAAAAAAATTCCAAGATTCAACAACTAGCTAGGAATGGTCATTCCCGCCGTTTTGACCGCATTTCGAAACGGGCATAAAAAATTCAAAAAAAAATCAAAAAATTGGGAAACCTTCGCATTGTGTCATTATATGTGGCCAAGTTTATAGGAAAAATAACAAACTTGTAATACGACAATTATTTTAAAAAAGTGCTCTCAAAAATGAGTTGTCATGCGTGAAGATTCATGGCTTTCAAGCCAAATGATCAATCTTATGGCCACATTCATGGCATAGTTTGTTTAAATGATCTCATATTGTGCACAAAGGTGCATCTTAGAATGGAGAACAATGTTGCCTAAGGAAGTTTTCATTTTCTGTGCACGGAAAATTCATTTTCCATTTTCCGAGTGCCTGAAATGAGGTTTTTTTGTGAAGGACCTCCCAAATAATTGTTGCAAAATTGGACCAAATCAATTTTCTAAAATACTAGGCCATATTTAATGCAAAATTGACAAAATGGTTGGGTGTCAAAAGTTTTGATCCACCTCTGGTGAAAAAGACAAATTCCCGCCGATTCAGTAGGAAGCGGGTCAAATTTGAACTGCAACTGCCTCATAGTTTGCTATTTATTTTTTCCAAAAATAATTTCTAGTTACATAAGTACCTATTTAATCATAAATACATGGTTTGGTGGCGATACGTCGAGGTTTGGACGGTGGTCGAGGGCCCCAACTCTAGAGTGCGTAAACTCACATGCCGCCGCGTGGTCACCGCGTGACCGTGGCATTGCCATGTGTTCTGGGCGGCCTAGGCATGTCTAGTGGGTTGGGAACTCCCCGGGTATGTGCTAGGAAGAAAATTATAACATAAGATTCTCACGAGGAGACCGATCGATGCTCAAACATGAATTAGCAGTCAAGTGTTTGATTAGCGGTACGGGAAATGTACATGGTTAATGGGCGTGAGTTTTGGCTGAGGATGATTAGTTACTAAGAAGACCGTCTTCACAAATTTTCAGCTCAAAAGGAGGAGCCTAGGTGGTACTTGCTTTGCAAACTACCACACTGGACATAAATACGAATGTTGAAGCTCGGCTCAAAATAATGAATGGATTGAGCTGGCATTTGGTGGAGGATGGTTATTTGGGCATAGGAAAGCACTGTAGAAAATGGATACTATTTGGACATGCCAAAGTGGTACTTCCTTCACAAACTGTTGTTCTGAACAGAATAGGAAAATGAATATTTTTGAATTATTTTTGAACTAGGAAAGGAAGTTTTTTACATATTTGACGAAGATATGACCCAAAGTATTTATGAGATTTTTTTGGGAATTTTGGGAATGACAGAAATATAGGTTGCTTCACAACCTAGGGCAAAAACTGCCACATGGACATGACACATATGCAAAACTGATGAGGTGGCGCCTAGTCATAGCAACCCACCACAATTTACAAGGCTATGACCATCTATATTGGTCGTTAACAACTAGAAATAAGGCAACGGACTAGCGCTGTTTGCTTTATGACCATTTCATGTAAGGAAATTACGACCTTTCTGACCAAAATGGGCGCAATGGTTTAGGGTTTGGAGCCCCCCGAACATCTTTTGACCAATTGGTCTGAAATGGTCATAGATCTATGACCATTTCTTTCAGGGTCACTGACAGAAGGTCACTAGTTGACATATTTCTTGTAGTGAATGCATGAACTCCGGGGTCTCTGATGCCACTGCATTCACTTCTAGCTGCTGCTGCCGTCTGCTGCGCCTATCGTCGGCCACGCTGGTGAACACGACGTAGGCCCCATGCTCCTCGGGATAATCATCTTGTATGGCACCGACTGGCTGGGCCGCCGGCTGCTGAGGAGGAGGAGGCGGCGGGCCGGCTGGTGGAGGAGGCTGGAGTCCATCGCCCTTGGCGATCCTGGTGAGCCAGTGGCACTTCCGAGTAGTGTGATTGGATGGCTTCGCACCGCTATGGAACTTGCAAGGTGCATCAAGAGTCTGCTCGTACGAGAAAGCGGGCAGCCAGTTGGGCTTGCCGCCCTTCTGGCGCTTGGGAGGAGGCGACCATTCTGGCTGCTGATCTTCAATGGTCGCCACCTGCCGGCTCGTGGAAACCGGCTGCGTGGCCTTGCGCTTGTTGTCGTTCGGTTGCTGTCGCCGACTGGAGTCACCAGCCGGGGTTCGAGGAGCTTGAGGGGCCACCTTGCCCAATACGTTGACTTGAATCTCCGCCTTCATGGAGGAGTCCTCCGTGGTGTACTTGTCTGCTATGATTAGCAGTTTGTCGAGGGTCGCCGGCTCGTCGCAGAGAAGCTTGTGCTTGAGGAGGGTGTCCTCTTGGCACCCGGCAGTGAAGTACTCGATGGCCTGCACCTCGTGCACACCCTCGCACGAGTTGCGCAACTCGGCCCAACGCATAAGATAGTCGCGAGTCAACTCGTTGGGGCCTTGGATGCATAAGGAGAGTTGGCGGGGCTTGGGCGACCGCTTGTACGTGCTGGTGAAGTTGCGGATGAATGTTTCGGTGAAATCAACCCAGCTGTTGATACTGTGGGGCTTCAGGCTGTTCAACCACGTCCGGACCGTGCCCTGGAGCATGAGCAGGACGTACTTCACGGCAACGCGCTTATTGCCGTTGGTGATGCTGACGGCTGTGGAGTAGTCGACGAGCCAGTCCTCCGGTTTCACGGAGCCGATATACTTGGGTGTGTCTCTCGGGAGAGTGAATCCATTGGGGAAGGGCTCATCTCGGATGCGGGGGCTAAAACAAGGCGGACCCAACTCATCTTCCTCTTCTAGCGCCAGGGATCGATTGAGGCGATCGATCTGGTGGCGGGCATCGTTTTCTCCGATTCCTTCTCGGCGGCCAAGGCAGTCGCGAAGTGATGGGTGATCAACAGGCGGCGGGGAAATGCGCCTCTCCATGCGGGGAGGAGGAGCGGACAGTCGTCTCGCCGCCGTACTGCTCTTGGGGGACTGTCTTGGTCGCGCTCGATGGTGATGTGAGTCCGACTATGGCTGGCAGCTGGCTCCTTGTCTCTTGTGACATGGATGCCACCAGTCGGCGTCCGAGATGTCGCGCCTTGGTCTCGTCGAGGAGGCGGATCGTCGTTTCACCGGTTGGGCGCTTCAGTCCGGCACCCGGCATCTTGCTGCTCAGCAGCCGCGTCGAAGAGCTGCTGAACTCGCTCCGTCATGTGGCGACGCTCATCGCCCTCGAGCTTATCTAACTCGTCTGCTGTCGCCTGGGCAGCTCGTATGTTCTCCGCAGGTGTGGTGTAGACGGGACGATCTGTCTTGAACATGATGGCGATGGTCGCGCCACGCTGCCGGACCAAGCCAATGCGGCTAGGCCCACCAGGACCCGACGTGCCACCGACGACAAGGTCCATTTCCTGCTGGTAGGCCTCCGAAAGGCGTCTCATGCTAGCCAGCCGGTTGGCGCTCTCGATGAGCTAGACGCGGCGCACTTCCAGCTTCTCGGTGTCGGCGTCACTACAAAAAAAAAGACACATCCGTGACATTTTGGGCCGAATGAATTTTTTTCTGTCATACATATGACATTTCTATGATGAGAATTGTGACAAAACCCGGTATCATCATGATGTGGTGGGCTCCTACTTCTATGACAAAAAATCATGACCGAAAATGGGCTTTTCGTCCTGGGCGGGCCAGAGACGCAACTGCATGACATTCTTTGGGCTGTCCATGACGGAAAAAACCGTGGTAGAAGCGAGGGCGAGGAAAATTTCGGGGAGTTCCCGGTTACGATGGGAGGTCGGGGGCCGAGCGATGCGCGTTTTTCTCGTACACGTACGCGCATGTGTGCGAGGCGTTGGCTCTAACTAAACCCGAGCGATGCGTTGGGCTCTAACCGAACCCGAGCGGTTGCACTGCAGGCTACGCATTACTGAACCCGAGCGATTGATCGATGGCTGTTAACTGAACCCGATCGAGCGATTCCTTCACTACTGCTATTAACTGAAGCCGATCGATACTGCCTCTGGA
>NC_057806.1:43677299-43707738 GCF_018294505.1 Triticum aestivum | reverse complement strand
CAGGACCCCGTGGTGTTGCCTCTGGATGAACAGGACCCCGATCAATCGAGCCGGTTGGGGCTGGATGAACAGGACCCCGTGGAGGGTTGGATGAACAGGACCACCCCATGGAGGGCAGGATGAACAGTAGACGGTGGAGGGTAGGATGAACAGTAGCCCATGGAGGGTAGGATGAACAGTAGCCTGTGGAGGGGTGGTTGAACAGGAGCCCGTGGAGAGGGCTGGTTGAACAGTAGCCGGTGGAGTAGCGCGTGGTGGAGGCTGGATGAACAGGAGCCCGTGGATGAACAGTCGCAGGTGGAGGCTGGAGGAGGTCGACGGTGGATGAACAGGAGCTCATGGAGGCTGGAGGGGGTCGACGGTGGAGATGAACAGTATCCCATGGAGTCCCGTTTGGCGGTACGCCACACCCCTCCAGATGAACAGGACCCCCGTTTCGACTGTAGCGCTCCAACACAAGTCCGTTTCGTCTGTTTTGCGGTACGCCACACCCCTCCCAATCAACATGACCCCCGTTTCGACCGTAGGAGGTCCGTTTCCTCCGTTTTGCGGTACGACAGACCCCTCCCGATGAACAGAATCCCGTTTCAAACATGGCCGGTCGAACACAAGGCCGTTTCCTCCTTCTGCGGTACGACATGCCTTGTTTCCATCGCCTATTCTGTCCAAGCCCTCTCGACGAACACGACGCATTCCATTGCCTCCCCATGAACACGACGCATTCCGTTACCTCCCCATGAACACGACGATGACGCTGTTTCTCCGTTCCGACCCAACCATGTACACGAGCCCTGGCCGTACGTATGCGCGAGTAGGCATTCGAGACCCCGCCCATATGTACACATACATGGCCGTATTTTCTTTCTTGCACCCTGGCCGCTGTACGTACGTGTAAATGCTACGTGCGCGCCTCTACTACGAGACGTGCGCGCCTCTACATCGACCAGTATGTACGTACACGTTCGCGACCAGAATGACAACACTACGTACGCTTCAACCGGGTGGGTCCCGACCGTCAGACACTTCCTTGCTTGCGAAGATGTAGCTGGTGGGTCCCAGCAGTCAGGGGGCGAATCGTTTTTTTTCCCGGACGCACTTCCTTGCGTGCGAAGATGTAGCTGGTGGGTCCCAGCAGTCAGGGGGAAACACTTTTTCGCTAAATACGGTGGCCCGTCCGGTGGGTCCCGCTGTCAGGTGGATGAATAATTATTTTGCACGTAATAAGGAGGCACTTCCTTACTGTGGCCGTGGACCCAACTGTCAGCCTCTCCATGTACAGTCCACGTCCGATGGAAGCCGTTACTTGACCATGTTGACCATGCCGCGCCGAGAGCACCATGGCGGTGGACGACAGCGAGGCCTAGGAAGGGGTCGACGCGGAGCCGGGAAGACGCGGCAGTGGATGCCCACGCGTAGAGGAGTACGAGCGTTCACTGGTTCGCTGTGGTGTGAGGCTGCCATCGCCGCAGAATAACAGGGGGTGTGGGTGAGTAGAGGGATGGCCTGGCCAGCAGTGGGAGTAGTAGGGGGCGGTGAGGCCTCCGACGAATCGCAGCCGGCCACGGGAGGCAGGAGCACGAGGCATGAACAACACTGGTTTGGGCGGCTGGAGCAAGAAGACCAGAGGTTGAAGAAGCACTACGGCCGTTGGATGGACATCGTACGGTCACTGGAGCTAGAATCATGCATATTGACTAAGTTGACAAAGCCCTCCGTCCCCGTCAACTTAGTAGGCCGACAAGTTAGCCTGCCACTATACTGGGTCCCAGCTAACAGGGGGAGTATTCATTTTTTTGTGCGTAATAAGGAGGCACTTCCTTGCGTGCGAAAATATAGCTGGTGGGTCCGAGCTGTCAGCGGCGGTAATGTTTTTTTCGCGAAATACAGAGGCCCTTTCGGTGGGTCCCTAATGTCAGGTGGAGGAATCATTATTTTGCGCGTAATAAGGATGCATTTCCTTGCATGCGGCCGTGGACCCAGTTGTCGGCATCTTCATGTAAAGTCCACTTCATATGCATGTCAGTCGTTGACCACGTTGACCAGGCCACGCCGAGTGCACCAGAGCGGTGGACGACGGCGAGGCCTAGGAAGGGGACGACACGGAGGCAGGGAAGACTCGGCAGTTGTTTCCCACGCGGAGGGGAGTACGACTGTACGAGGGTTTACTGGTTCGTCTGCCGTCGCCGGAGAATAACAATAGGTGTGGGTGAGTAGAGGGATGGCTAGGCCAGCGATGGGAGTACAGTCGGGCGGTGAGGCCTGCGCGGCAGCACAGCCGGCCGCGAGGAGGAGGGAACAGGCAGTCCTGCCGGCGCTTGTTTGAGCGGCTGGAGCAGGAAGAGCAGAGATTGAAGAAGCACGACGGCCGTTGGATGGACATCCAACAGTCAGTGCTTGTGCGTCAACCTTTTTTTAGGAAAGCCCCAAATCTGTTGAAAACAGCATACAACCCATCTGCCATTATTTCTAATAATTTACAGCCCATTTGCTAATTCTTAAGGTTTTTTTGGAGCCCATATTATTTTTGTTAGCATTACAACCCATATTGTGGCAACGGTTAAAAAATTATACAAAATTTTGCATATTTCGGTGCGGTCCGAACTGTTTTTAATCCCGAAATTTCGACTCACATTCAAACTGATTTTAAAAATAAGTGTATATCAATATAAAATCCAACAAATTCTCCACGCATAAAAATTAATGTAATTTAAGATCTTGAAATGAAAAAAAAGATATTTGAAACTAATTGCCGGTTTGATGTGTTTTAAAATTGTACAACCCATTTCTCATTACTGATGGGCCATTTTCTCGGCTAGCCGAATGAAAGATCTCCTCTTCTTGAAGATTTGCAGCCCAACAGACCTGACAAAGCGACTTACTTGGCAAATCACAAAAAACTGGGCTGTGGCCGTGGACCCAGCTGTCAGCCTCTCCACGTACAGTACTCTTCCGATGGAAGTCGTTCCTTGACCATGTTGACCACGCCGCGCGGAGAGCACCACGGCGGTGGACGACGGCGAGGCCTAGGAAGGGGACAATGCGGCAGTGGAAGCCCGCGCGGAGAGGACTACGAGGGTTCACTGGTTCGGCTGCGGTGTGAGGCTGCCGTCCCCGCAGGGCCTGGCCAGTGGTGGGAATAGTAGGGGGCGGTGAGGCCTTTGCGGCAGCACAGCCGACCACGGGTGGCAGGAGCATGCGGCACGACCGGCGCTGCTTTGGGCGGCTGGAGCAAGAAGACCAGAGGTTGAAGAAGCACTACGGCCGTTGGATGGACATCGTACGGTCACTAGAGCTAGAATCGTTCATATTGACTAAGTTGACAAAGCCCTTCGTCCCCGTCAACTTAGTAGGCCCACAAGTCAGCCTCCCAGCAAGGTGGGTCCCAGCTAGCCGAGGAAGTATTCATTTTTTTGTGCGTAATAAGGAGGCACTTCCGGTGGGTCCGAGCTGACTGCGGGGGGAACGTTTTTTTCGCGAAATACGGTGGCCCGTCCGGTGGGTCCCAACAGTCAGGGGAAACGATTTTTTTCACAAAATACTGGTGGCCCGTCCGGTGGGTCCTTGCTGTCAGGTGGAGGAAAAATTATTTTCCACGTAATGAGGAGGCACTTCCTTGCGGCTGCCGTGGACCCAGCTGTCAGCCTCTCCACGTACAGTACTCTTCCGATGGAAGTATGTCGTTGACCACATTGACCACGCCGCGCTGAGAGCACCACGGCGGTGGACGACGGCGAGGCCTAGGAAGGGGACGACGCGGAGCCGTGCAAGACGCGGCAGTGGATGCCCACGCGGAGAGGAGTACGAGCGTTCACTAGTTTGGCTGCGATGTGAGGCTGCCGTCGCCGCAAAATAACAGGGGGTGTGGGTGAGTGGAGGGATGGCCTATCCAGTGGTGGGAGTAGTATGGGGGCGGTGAGGCCTCCGCGGTAGCACAGCCGGCCATGGGAGGCAGGAGCAGGCAGCACGACCGGCACTGCTTTGGGCGACTGGAGCAAGAAGACCAGAGGTTGAAGAAGCACTATGGCCATTGGATGGGCATCATACGGTCACTGGAGTATTGACTAAGTTGACAAAGCTCTCCGTCCCTGTCAACTTAGTAGGCCCACAAGTCAGCCCAACAATATGGTGGGTCCCAGCTAGCAGGGGGGTATTCATTTTTTTGTGCGTAATAAGGAGGCACTTCCTCGCGTGCGAAGATATAGCTGGTGGGTCCGACCTGTCAGCGGGGGGAACGTTTTTTTCACGAAATACAGAGGCCCTTCCTGTGGGTCCTAGCTGTCAGGTGGAGGAATCATTATTTTGCGCGTAATAAGGAGACATTTCCTTGCGTGCGGTCGTGGACCCAGCTGTCAGCCTCTCCATGTACAGTCCACTTCCGGTGGATGTCGTTCATTGACCATGTTGACTAGGCCGCCCCGAGAGCACCAGGGCGGTGGACGACGGCGAGGCCTAGGAAGGGAACGACGTGGAGCCAAGGAATACTCAGCAGTTGTTTCCCACACGGAAGAGTACGAGGGTTTACTGGTTCGTCTGCCGTCCCCGGAGAATAACAGCATGTGTGGGTGGGTAGAGGGATGGCTTGGCCAGCGATAGGAGTACGGTGGGGCCGTGAGGCCTGCGCGGTACCATAGCCGGCCGCGGGAGGAGGGAGCAGGCAGTCCCGCCGGCGCTTGTTTGAGCGGCTTGAGCATGAAGAGCAGAGATTGAAGAAGCACGACAGCCGTTGGATGGACATCCAACAGTCACTGCTCTCGTGTGTTGACTAAGTTGACAGGGCGTTGCGTGTGCGTCAACCTTTTTTTATGAAAGCATACGCGTCAACCTGTAGTAGGTGCACAAGTCAGCCTCAAATCTGTGGAAAACAGCATACAGCCCATCTGCCATTATTTCTAATAATGTACAACCCATTTGCTAATTTTTAAGAATTTTTTTGGAGCCCATCTTCTTTTTGTTAGCATCACACCCCATATTGTGGCCACGGTTAAAAAGTATACAAAATTTTGCATATTTCGATGTCGTCAACTTTTTTTAATTCAGAAATATCGATTCACATTCAAACTACTTTGAAAAATAATTTATATAAATATAAAATCCAAATAATTGTCCACGCATAAAAATCAATGGAATTTAAGATCTTGTAATGAATTTTTTTTGAAACAAATTCCCGGTTTGATGTGTTTTAAAAATGTACAGCCCATTTCTGGGCAAACCGAATGAAACTCTCCTTGTCTTGAAAGATTTGCAGTCCAGCAGGGCCGATAAAGCAAGCAGGCCTTGTTTGGGTATTTCTTAAAAAAATTAGAACTGGGCTAGCCATTTTCAGCAAGAAAAAAACACAACTGGGCTCATGATGTGGTAAACATAAATAAAACCCTGGCTAGACGGGCCACAGCCCCCGCACAGCCCCGTTGTTACCCTGATCCGTCGCTAAAACTAGTGTAAATAACAACTGCTTGTTCCTAAAAAAAA
Organism: Triticum aestivum; assembly: GCF_018294505.1. Taxonomy (NCBI): domain Eukaryota; kingdom Viridiplantae; phylum Streptophyta; class Magnoliopsida; order Poales; family Poaceae; genus Triticum; species Triticum aestivum. The sequence goes on along the minus strand of NC_057806.1, from coordinate 43,702,269 downwards.
CTGCGCAACTTGCTGGGTCCCTGGTGCCAGCCGCTCGTAGTGTAATTCTCTCGTTTATTGACTACGTTGACAATGGCGTGAGCCCCAGATGTCCAACCATTAGGAGGAACCATATTTTTGGGCTTGTACTATAGAGGCACTTGCTTGCGTACTGCCATGACGCTGGTGGGTCCCTACTGTCATCCTCTCCACGTACAGTCATCTCCTTGTTCCTCTCGGTTGTTGACGATGTTGACAACAAAAGAGGGCGGCGCACCGCACACTGCGAGCGAACCAAGGCCGCAAGGCGGAGGACGACGGCGAGGCCTCGGACGGAACGAACAGGAGCCGTTGAAGATGCGCCGGTCCAGTCGCAGGCGGAGGGGAGTACGAGGGTTGACTGGTTCGGGTGCAGATGCGTGTTGGGGCTGACGTTGCCGGAGAATAACAGGACGTGTGGGGGAATAGAGGGAGGGACTGGCCAACGTTGGAGGGTACGTACGGTAGGGCGGCGGAGGCGCAGCCAGCCATGGGAGGCGGGAGCAGGCGAAGCCGACGGGGTGGTTTGGTTTGGGACATTGGAGGAAGAAGAAGACAAGAGATAGAAGATACACGACAGATGTTGGATGTCAATCCAATGGCTGGTAGGCAAGATCATTTGTTGACTAGCTAGTAAGGCGACACCACCTTGGATAGGCTATTTCCTCGCGGGTCCCAAGTGTCAGAATCCAAATCTGCCACGGTCATGCAGCCTTTCCTATGAAAATTTACAGCCCATTTGATGTGCTAGTTCGAAATAAGTTTGTGGGTGCTGGTGGGGGCTAATCACTTGGCTTCTATAATGCATAGTGAGCTCAAGCAGCCGGCGAGAGTGATGTTATTTCCCTTGGTTTGGATTTGTTACAATATTTCACTCTAAATTAAACGAACGGCAAGCCATTTGCCTTGTGTCAAAGAAAATATGACAATCACAACCAAGTTGAAAAGGGCAGGAACATCTAACTCCAGCTTACAAACTGTACAAAAGCACGAGGGTTAATTGTTCATCAGGTTTACAAAAAAACCAGATTGAAAAGGGCAACAACATCTAACTCCAACACTGTTTTCGGCAGTCACAGTCAAATGGATCAGTCAGGTCCATAGAATGAACATCCTGGGTCGTAGAATTTACTGGATTATGACCACAATATGTTGTAAATATAAGCCCGACACGTTCAGAAGCTCTTTTGCCCACCTGAAACTCCTTTTTTTGCTCTTCGACATACCCATCCGTCAAAACCATGCTGCTGATAAACTTAAGCCTGATGGACAATAGTAACCTCACATTCAGCAGGAAGAATGTGACAAATCTTGTGTTTGCACGGTTGGCTACATATCGTTCTAGCATTATTGTCTTCAATCGAATCTCATGATAAGTGAGAAAATGCCGATGCTTACGAATCCACCGATTGGTTATAACTTTCTTACCCTGTCCTGTTGCCTAAATAGACATGAAGATTGAAAACAGTTAAGGTCTAAAAGAAGAGTGTCGAAAGAGCAACAGCTGAACGGTTAATTCTAGTACACTATATGCGGGCTTCCAATGTGCGTGAAATTATCACCTTTATATACAACTTCTCCAGACATGGAAAGCATTGCATCAAGGCAATAATCTTGTTCAGATCAAAACTATTCATTTGGATATATAAGATCTTGACAGAATCCAACACCATTGATAGGCCATCCATGGAGAAACTCTTCATTGATCATAGAACATAATATTAGTACAAAATGTGTACTCCAAGATGATATATAAATTATGCGCAGAAATTTAAAATGCAGCTTATGGTTACAAGTGTAGATGATAATATAAAGTACCTGAAGAACTGTGGAGCCAAACACCATATTGAAATGAGCACAGAGATCATGTATTACACCCAAGGTCTCCAGTTTAGGCGCAGAGAGGACGGTTATTTGCAACTGTGAATAACTAGAATCAAGGATCAACCTTTGAAGTGAAGGGACATCTTGGATGATGAGCTGCCTTCGGTCAAAAGAAATTCCAATTCTTACAAGGTTAGGCGACTTTATTTGGAGACAACCGATTCTAACTGTGAAAACAAGCACCAAGCACTCCTGCGCAGGGCAACTGGAGTGGATGATGCTGTGCAATGAGGCCTCTGATATACGAACCCGCACAAGTGAAAGTTTCTTGAGAAATGGGAGTCGAAGGTTTAGTACCAGATTGTCTGGTAGGTAGCACTGTGCAAAGGTGGCGGTGTGGAGAAAGGACGAAAACCCCGAGATGGACATCGGTGCTGAGGGCACAAGTTCATGGCGTTCAGTATGTGGTATGTGATTTCCAGGGGAATAGTAGAACTCAAGCAGCTGTAGTTCTATGAATTCAGGGGATTCCAGCCAGGCGTCCACCATGCAGGGCATGGTATGCTTGCTCAGGTAGCATGACGGGATGCATAGGCTTTGAACGGAGCCCTGGTGGGAGGAGATGATGGCTCTAGGGATTTCAAAAATCATTGAAGAGAGATAGCTGACGGCAGTCAAGATTAAGGGGAACGGCGCGCCATAGAGGGCGCCACGGAATTGAGAGGACTTGGGTGCGGCAACAATCCTTTGTGGGGAGAAGCGAGATGATCTCCCCAAGGATGGCGTCCGGGAGATCGCTGATGCGGTCCACCCAAGATTCTATGGGTTCCTGGGATCCGGTGGGGGCGGGGTCGCCGCTTCTCCCTGCGCTGCCGGGTGCGGGATCTATAACAGGCGTCGCCACTGGCGGGAGCCTCATCTTCTTGGCGCTGGGGTCAGCTGACTCCATTTTCCTCGAGGGCGTCGCGTCGCGCTCACGGATTTGAGCAGAGTAACAAATGACGAGCCTAGTTGTAGTGCGAGCGAAGAAGAAGGGGAGCTGGGTTTTTTTTGTAGGAGTGAGGAAGAAGGGGAGCTGGGGTTTTCTGTAGGAGTGAGGTGAGGAATTTGGGGGTATGAGTGGAGCGAGCTGACGTGAGGTGGGTAGGAGCGAGGAGGAAGAAGAGCACCCAGGTTTTTGAATTGATTTTACTATTTACTAGTGTGGATGGGCTGTTTTGTCTTGGGACCCGAGAAACAATTACTACTAGTACAATGGAGACACTCTACAGCTACCCAGAAAAAAAATTACTACTAGTACAGTGGAGACACTCTACCACTCCTAGGTCATTGAAACGTCTCCCTCTACTGAATGCCGTTATACTTTTGTTCAACGACATGCGGGCCATGCAGCGCGCGGGCCCAAATGCCATCCACCAAATTAGAAGGCAGTATGTAGGCGGAGAGTCACCCCAGTCGTAGCGCGACAGTAACGAGCTGTCGTATCACAAAACCCCACCTCCCCGTAGTCTAAGTTTGACGGATGAAGCAACCATCATTTCACTCTTCGCTGAATCCCCTTCTCCCTCACCGTCTTCAAGAAAAGCAACACTTGCATCTGCCACTGTTCTTCTCTCCGAACGAAGGGAAGGTAAGCGGATCCGTGATGTTGGTATATTTTTATTTAGAGGAAAAAAAAACTTTTGCAAAGCAGTAACCGATCCTCACTCTCTTTTTTGTTTCATTGTCATTGCGATTGTGTTTTCCTTTCAGCGGACTCCTAGTATTCATCAGTTTCATGATGGACCAAGGAGAACCAGGCAAAGATCTGCTGATATTGGAGCAGACGCGGGAGGCTGATCCCCACGAGACAGAGAGCTCCAAGAAGATGGAGGCAACCACCAAGGCGACCCCAGATACTAAGATGGTCAACGCCCCGTTTGAGGTTACAGCCCCCGTGGCACTGCAGGAGCAGTTTCCCCCCTTCGAGGATGTGTCCCCCCCCCACTGAGCTGCCCAAGGTGATTTCCTTCTTTGCCGATCTCGATTGTGGTTTTTCATCTAAGTATGTGGTGATTTTTTTAGAAAAGGAAGTATGTGGTGATTAATAATGCAAAATTTTATTAGCTTCGATGCCATGGTATACATAGTGGTTTAAATAACTTGTGTTTCTTATATTGAATAATTCAGAATTTGTTTCTGTTTCAATTAGAGCCCTGATGCAGACAAGGATTGTGTGGTTGTACATGTCACTCTCTATGAGGCGGACGACCATAATATACGCACTGGGAAAACAGAGTTCTTAGGCTGTTGGATCCTGGAAGCCATTTGCGGTTATACCAATGAAGAGTTGTATTCCAGCCTCACTATTGTCAGGCGTGTTGTCCAGGGTGTACTGAAGCACAAGAAGTTCAAAGCTACTCCTTCTTTTGTGAGGAATACTGTTCTTGTCAAGCTTATGCAGGAAGATGATGTGGAATGCCTCCACAAACAAGTTTATCAGTGGCAAGGCCACAAGGTTGTCTTCATGAAGGTTCACAGGATTGAGCTGCTGCGGGACGTCCTCGATGATGTTCATGGCAAGGTCCGTCTTGTGTCCAGCCCAAATTAGATCGAGGCATGAAATAGTTGCCCCAGCTAGTGTTTAATAGTAGTTTGCATTGTGTCTAATTATCCGAACCTTGCATGTTATCGACCCCTCTGGGGCTAGTACTCTGTTTGAATCCGTCTATGGGAACTGCTGCTACTTTTATGTGCCCGTGAATCATGTGAGAACCATCGTAATTGTTGCCGAAACAGATGCGTCCTCACTAGTTTTTTCATGAATATGGCATGGTAAGACATAAGTTGTCACAGTTTATCATACGAGCAGTGTGTGTTTTGATGAAATAGAGCACTCGTTCGAGAACCGTGCGCCGATGTATACATAAGTACATGTAAACACTGTTGGTGCTACCCCACTTGTAAGTAGTTGTGCAAAACACGACACATTGGCTCAGCTCGCTTCAACACTAGGCTATCGACCAGCTAACAATCAACAATCCGCTGTCTGACATATAAGCTACTATGTATCTTGTTACAGTGGTTCATGCAGTTAATTGAGGCCACAATGTAATAAAATCCAAACGTTCACATGAGTTCAGCGCTCATGTGGAACACTCACATTAAACTTGTCTTCATAAAAAACTTGAAAAGCATAAGTTAAGCAATTTTATACATCTCAATGATTCATAGAACATAACAAACATATACTAGTTCACAACAAAAGACAAAGTTGTGAGAAGGTTTACAAATCAGGAAAAAACAAGCAAAGCTTCTCTCTGAGCAAAGGGCCTCCCGGCAGGCTTAAATTTCCTAGAGTTCACTCTGGTTTTTTCTTGTTGCCACCATTCAGGGTTAGGTTCTCTCATTCCAGAATAACCAATTATAATTGTGGTATCAGCTGGAATGCTGAACTGAACCATGCAGTGTACTGACCAGCTGAAATGCTTGTGCATTCCACTAAATTTAAGCATCGCTATTTGCAGAAATAAGCAGACCACAATGCCTCTTATCCGCGCACCTGTCCAAAAAACCACTGTGCAGCCGTGCCAGCTAGTCCTTGGTCCATGGATGAACTGGTAGAAAGTGCATTCCGGACTAGGATGCAGTTGTTTTTGCTCGTCCCTGCACTGCAATCAGGAAGTAAAACGTATGAATCAGCTTCTTTTAGATTGCGTTGGTCATTCTACCTTAGTTACTACCAATGTAGGGATACCTTGAAGACGGGAGGTTAGACAACGGCAGTGAGGGATAGCCATCTCATTTTGCGCAGTTGTACTAAAACTGAGGTGTGTGCTTTTGATTGCACGGATAGAAACGATACAGAGACAGACATCCCGAAACGATATGGAGACAGACATCCCTGTTTGCGCAAATAAGATATACGGTTATTTAAACAGTGACAAATATTACTACTTTCCCCCGTTTCCTCTTAGAACCAAGTCCTAGATTCATGCTACAGCTTTCCCACTTTCTTCCCTATTTGAACCAACGCTTTGAGTTGACTGTATGAAATAGCTTTACTTCTAATCTACTACTACTATAATGCGGCAGTTTTGAAATTGGATTTACCACTCCATCTTCGGTTCTCCCGCCCAAACAAGCATTGGCTCAAAATCCACCGTTCATTTCCCCTCTCATGCATATCACTGCCGTCCATCAAACAAAGGATGACATGATCTGACGGCTAAGAGCTGTCGGATTTGCTCCCGCTCCTTGTGCACATGGCCGACTCTGCTCTCCAAGTAAACAAATAAAGAAGTCCCCGTTGAATCTGGATTGCACCTACTGAAGTTGATAAATGTCTAGAAACTGCTGCCACCTCCTCACATGCAAGTACGACAAGTTGGCAAATAGCTAGCACATTTTGGTTCCTCGTTGTCACATGGGAAATAAACACTCTACTACTAACTTATTTTTTTAGATTACTGTAAAAATGGATTTTTTAGATGCCGCTATACTGCAAAGTTTACACTGTTCACATAACATAACATTGCATGGCTGATGCTAGCTAAAGTTTTATTCTGCTTCGTCGAGAAATGTAATATTTTTATTATTCGCAGAAAAAGTGTAATATTTTATTTTAGTCATACATAAGCTATACCTCAAGCTAATACAGGACATGAGTGTCTGTTAGACCTAAATGACTTATTTAGTTGCACAAAATAGTCCATAAACATGCATGTAAACCGTCAAACAACTCTGGAACTATACATCAGTGGAACCCAGGAAACAACATATAATAAAACTACAACTTTTATCTTGTAATCAAATTCTTACTTGGAACTCAGTTTGATTTGTGCAAGTGATTTGCTTCTTATTTCAGAATATTCCTTAGATCATGCAAACAAACACACTATGATATCTACTCAAGATACGAGTACCCATTTCTATCTCTAAAAAGAAGGTATATGAGTATCTATCATACAGAACATACGTGCAAAGCACGTGCCTTAGTAGAAGTCTAGGTGGCTTTGGAACAGCGGACGGAAGTAGAAAAGGATCCACACGAAGGGAGCCGGGGCAGTAGAGCAAGGCATGTTTCGAAGAAATATATACCTGAGGGCCGTCGGCATGTCGCAAAGACGGCGTCGGGAGGCCGCATCTTGGCCACAATACCGCAGGGAAGAAGAAGGGGTCGGAGGCCCTCCCGAGCCGCCGCTCTCTTGGAGAGAATGGCACGGCCGCCGATCGGGATGCGCGGGCAGCCGTTGTTCTCCTCCCTCGCCGCTGACGATAGCGTGAACGATGCACCTACACCCCTGCCCCGGTCGAGGTTGTCCGGCCGGATTTGTGACCAGCCGTGAGCTGAGAGAGAGTGTGGCCACCTATGTGTTGCTTAGATCTGGAGAGCATGAGAGAGTGAATGAGAGGAACCCTAGTAAAGCAAGTGCTAAGGCTCCTGCTTTTATATATAGTGGAGTGATTTTGTTGTACCAGCTTCAAAAAAATGCGCTCCTACGTGTACCCGCGAGTGGGTGTGAGAGAACTAGTGCGTGCGTGCACCGCTTCTCTTCGTGAGAGTACAATATACTATGCCCAAAGAACGTTCGCCGCAAGAGTAATAGTACAAGTGTGTGACGTGTGAGCTAAAATAAAATGTGCGCGCCGTCTTTTGTTTTCTAGAAGTTCTGAGGGTAGGGTGTGAAGAGCACATATGTGCGTGATGTCTACCTGCAGATAGACGGTGGGTGCAACGTGCGAGTCTGCGAGAGGACTCGAGAGAGTCAGGACTCGTGAGGGTGCGTGTGCGTGAGAGAGAGGGGGGCACGTATCAATGCAATGCATGTGTCCGTCAATCATTATCCGACAAACGTTCGCCACAAGCCTTTTCCCGACGAACGCCGTAAGGACCGTTAGATCGGCATCCGACAGTGTCAATTTTGCCATGTCATTTAATAGAACAGCCACTCCTCCTACACACAAATCTTCCACGTGAGTGTTAGCAACTGCCGTATGCTCCCCCCTGTTCCGAAATGCAGTGCATATAGCTTTATTGAAAATTCGAAGCTCACAAACTTTTACCGAGTTTTCGTGTACCCAAATTACACATGTAGAATACCATGTATATATCATTTCATTTATCTTCGAGAGATAACTATAAAGTTGGGTTTGGAGTCTACAAAGAAAGACCATCGTATCACCCGCAGCAATTTCAAGCATCCTTTAGTGTCGAGGAATATCACAGGAACTCTATATGATATGATTTTTATAGGATTTTTTCCTTTAGAGCCAATTGGTTCATAGGAATAGATTCATATACTCCACATTTCAAAGGAAATAAACATGATATCATTTCTATAGCTTTAGAGCCACTTGGTTCATATGAATGGATTCCTATACTCCCTTAATTTCAAAGGAAAATAAACATTAGCGTATATTCAATAGAAAAGTTCCTATGATATGAACCAAATTACATCTCTTTTCTAATCCCTCCTCATAGGAATTGAGAAACATGTCATCTCTATATTCAATAGAAAAGTTCCTATGATGTGAAGCAAATGTCATCTCTTTTCCAATCCCTACTCATAGGAATTGAGATGCTCCATGTCATCTCTTTCCCTACAACTTCCATGTATACATCTTCTATTCCTAAATAGATAGTACAACCCACTAGTGGCTTGTTTCCAAAACATGCAACTATGGCACAAGAACTATATAGTGTGCCAATAACTTTGAAAGATGGTCGCTGGATGAAGCTAACCTGACAGTGCAGAGATAGGCAAATCCGAGCACTACTGGCCGTTGGATATCATCAACATTCCACCAGATCTGCCACATGTACAATTTAGAAGACTCCATGGTTGAACTTAAGCATAATGCACAAACCTCAAAACACAAACACTTCTCCTTTGTTCTAGAATCTTCTGTATCATAATTGATTATTTTTTTCTAAATGAATTGCCATTATTTGTTTTTTACTTTATGATTTACTCCCTCCGTTCCAAAATAGATGACCCAACTTTGCACTAACTTTGTACAAAGTTAGTGCAAAGTTGGGTCATCTATTTTGGAGCGGAGGGAGTACAATGCACAACCCCATGAATCTTAAATTTTTTATAGAACTTATTTATTTTGAATGAGATGAACTATAAGAACTAAACAAACATCTACATCATGCATATATGACTCAAAGCTTTACATCCTATAGTGTGTATTTGTTCATAATTTGGTTTTGAAATCTCATGCGTTCAATACATGTATACCTTACTAGTTTTGAGTAGAGTAGCAAATTTCACGCGGCCCCGGGTATATCAAAATGCAGGGCCCATGCATCATTGCCTTTCGGTCGAACCTACGACCACAATTTTTTGTACGTACTATATCTCCTGGTCCCTGAACCCAAAATGCTGCCTCGTTCCCATAAAACCAAGCGGCCCACACATATTTAAGGCGTCGGCTCGAACCCGTTTACTACAACGTGGCCCCGCACGCCGTAGTACTCTTACAAACCCTACCGCCGCACTCATCATTGGTTTTCTTCAAGAGGACGAGGGAGAAGCCGATTTGTAGTGGAGGCGCTTTCAAAAAAAAGGATCTATAGTGGAGATCCCTACCCTAGGGTGCCCTAGGTAGCTGCCACACGCATCATTGTTTTCTCTTTTCTTTATGCTTTTGTGCCCTAGAGTGAAATGATGGTTGCTTCGTCCATCTAGCTTAATGCGGGAAAGGTGGGGCTTTGTGATTTGACCCCTCGTCGCTCATTCTCTACTATGGCGGTGCTACGACCGAGGTGCCTCCAATTCCAACTGCTGCTCCGAACTGTAATTTGGTGCATCGCATGTGGAACAAGACGGTGGATGGGCCACATGTCGGCCAAAGGGGTCCTGCTAAGTGTGTCGCCATTTCGTGTGCGGACTGACCCTGCTTGAGTTGCTACGCCAACAAGACAGGAGCAACCTACCACTTGGTTTTGCTCCTTGGTGAATCCCGACTATATTGATCTAAAAAGATACGTGCTGAACTACCCTCTCCGTCTCGGTTTTCTTATTTTTAGGCATCTCGGTTTATAGGGCCTGCACGTAGTTCTAGGTCATCCATTTAACTAACTAAATATGAGTTACTATGTCACAAAAAGTATATCATTGGATTCTTAAGCGGATGTAGTTGTATTTAAAAGTCGAGGGCGGGGCTTTTCCTGCGTGCTAGGCGGCGGGGCAGTTCCGCCTAGTCGGTTCGACAAAGATGCGAGAAGATGAGAGAGTAGGCTGCTGCAAACGTAGGGCAGTGTGATTTGACAGCGAGTTACTGCTGGACAGGTGGGGCCCCGTGATTTGACTTGCCATTATCATTTTAACTGCGGCGCTACGACCGGCGTGAGTCTCCCAGATTCCTAACCACCTCCATACAGGTGCCTCTCCCGATGCTCCACCATGTAGTAGAGGCTGGCTCTTGCATGAGAGCCCACTTCTCCACTTTTTCCTTGCCTCTCTTTCCTCCACATATGCAAAAATGCCATGTAAAGTGCACTATTGTACTTACTTTTACTTGCTCCTACAGGTGCTTAAGCTTGCCACATAGGCATAAAGTCTGATGTGGCAAGTTAATCAAGAAGAGAGAGACTAGTTTGGTGACCCAAGGAAGAAACGGTGCTAAGCGCATGTACCTAGGTGAAAAGAAAATTTTGAGTCTATAGCTAATTAAATGAAGCAAACTTAGCAACACCATTTCATTGGAAGAGGTCACTCCTTGGCAAATGCAATAAATACACGCGCTTAGCACCGTTTCTTCCTTGAGTACGAAGAAAGAGATAGAGAGGAGTAAAAAATACACTTATAGCCAACCTTGTTGTAGTATGAGTGACTAAGTGATGACTATGTATGACATGCCAACATCAGATAGCCTAACGCACCATGTTAAATCTCCAAGGGCGCGACCGCGCAAGCGATGCGACGGTCGTGGTAGGCGCGACCATGATACGGGCTGCTAGCAGCCCTTGGATCTGAGATCAAACGGTCACATGCTAAGTTGCTGAAAATTTGCAGAATAACCCTCCAGGATAGGATATTCACCCATAGGTCTAGAATCACGCCATGCAACCGTTCAATCTCAGATCCAAGGGCTCCCGGAAGCCCGTATCATGGGAGAATGGAAGGCCACTACCCTGCCGTTCGCACGCTGGCAGTTCGCTCCTACTCGTCCCCGCATGTCCTTCAATACTACAGCGGTTCGCTCCTAGTCGTCCCGTCCATTCACATTACGGCAGTTCCACTAATCCTAACCCTCCTCCAAATCCATGGCATCCCAAATCTCCACGATCGGCGGTGAGAACAAGGTTAGAACCATCACCGGCGATGAGTTCGACGTCATCTACACCCGTTCTTCCGCGATGGTGAAAGGATGCCTTTCTCGCTTCAGCTGCATGTTCGAAAACTCAGATGATGAGTGGGTCGCTGGGCTAGATGTTGAGTACACCACAGTCCTGGGTCGAGAGAAGGATCTAAAGGACGAAGAGAGGAAGAAGCCCGCCGTGATCCAGGTTTGCGTACATAACGTTTGCTTGGTCTACCACATATGCCATGCCGACGTTGAGTGCCAGGATTTTAAGAACTTCCTCAAGGAAAAAATAGTGAAATTTGTTACTGTAGACTTTGGTAACGACAAAGAAGTCCTGCGTCGGATAGGCCTCGTTGTAGGCAACACCTTCGACCTCTAGAAGAATCGGCTGGTGTCCTCTCGTCAGCCTTCAATGCTAACCCTGGCAGGAGCCATGGTTCATCCTTCGTATGGTAAACTGGAGAAACCTCATTACACGTTTCATAGTCATGCATGGCAGCAGAATGTACTAGATATAGACCACATCCACTACGCTGCAATGGATGGCTACCTTTGCTTCAATATCTACAAGGGTTGGATGAAGAGCAACAGCCAAGTGTGTGGTTCAAGCAAATAAGTATCGGCCAAGAGGAAGAGGGACAAGGACGAAGTCGAGAACGTGGCGAGGACTCCGTGTTGGGGAACGTTGCAGAAAATTAAAATTTTTCCTACGGTTTCACCAAGATCCATCTATGAGTTCATCTAAGCAACGAGTCAAGGGAGAGAGTTTGCATCTACATACCACTTGTAGATCGCGTGCGGAAGCTTGCAAGGTGATGATGTAGTCGTACTCGACGTGATTCAAATCACCGATGACCAGCGCCGAACGGACGGCACCTCCGCGTTCAACACACGTACGGGACGGGAGACGTCTCCTCCTTCTTGATCCAGCAAGGGGGAAGGAGAGGTTGATGAAGATCCAGCAGCACGACGGCGTGGTGGTGGATGCAGGGCGTCACAGCAGCAGGGCTTCGCCGAGACTACGAGGGAGAGACGTAACGGGGGGAGATGGAGGCGCCAGGGGCTGGTGTATGAAGTCCCTCCTCTCCCCCACTATATATAGGGGTGCCAGGGGGGGCGCCGGCCCTAGTAGATGAGATCTACTAGGGGGGGCAGTGGCCTAGGGGAGGTTTCCCTCCCCCCCAAGGCACCTAGGGGTGCCTTCCACCACTAGGACTCCTCCTAGGGGGAAACCCTAGGCGCATGGGCCTATAGGGGCTGGTGCCCTTGGCCCATGAAGGCCAAGGCGCACCCCCTACAGCCCATATGGCCCCCCGGGACAGGTGGCCCCACCCGGTGGACCCCCGGGACCCTTCCGGTGGTCCCGGTACAATACCGATAACCCCGAAACTTGTCCCGATGCCCGAAATAGCACTTCCTATATATAATTCTTTACCTCCGGACCATTCCGGAACTCCTTGTGACGTCCGGGATCTCATCCGGGACTCCGAACAACATTCAGGTTTCTGCATATACATATCTTCATAACCCTAGCGTCACCGAACCTTAAGTGTGTAGACCCTACGGGTTCGGGAGACATGCAGACATGACCGAGACGCTCTCAGTCAATAACCATCAGCGGGATCTGGATACCCATGATGGCTCCCACATGCTCCTCGATGTTGTCATCGGATGAACCACGATGTCGAGGATTCGATCAAACCCTGTATGCAATTCCCTTTGTCAATCGGTACGTTACTTGCCCGAGACTCGATCGTCGGTATCCCAATACCTTGTTCAGTCTCGTTACTGGCAAGTCACTTTACTCGTACTGTAATGCATGATCCCATGTCCAACACCTTGGTCACATTGAGCTCAATACGATGATGCATTACCGAGTGGGCCCAGAGATACCTCTCCGTCATACGGAGTGACAAATCCCAGTCTTGATCCGTGTCAACCCAACAGCTACTTTCGGAGATACCTGTAATGCACCTTTATAGTCACCCAGTTATGTTGTGACGTTTGATACACCCAAGGCACTCCTACGGTATCCGGGAGTTACACGATCTCATGGTCTAAGGAAGAGATATTCGACATTGGCAAAGCTCTAGCAAAACGAACTACACGATCTTTTATGCTATGCTTAGGATTGGGTCTTGTCCATCACATCATTCTCCTAATGATGTGATCCCGTTATCAACGACATCCAATGTCCATAGTCAGGAAACCATGACTATCTGTTGATCACAACGAGCTGGTCAACTAGAGGCTTACCAGGGACATATTGTGGTCTAAGTATTCACACGTGTATTACAATTTCCGGATAATACAGTTATAGCATGAATAAAAGACAATTATCATGAACAATGAAATATAATAATACTTTTATTATTGCCTCTAGGGCATATTTCCAACAGTCTCCCACTTGCACTAGAGTCACCAATCTAGTTACATTGTGATGAATCGAACACCCATAGAGTTCTGGTGTTGATCATGTTTTGCACGCGAGAGAGGTTTAGTCAGCGGATCTGCGACATTCAGATCCGTGTGCACTTTGCAAATCTCTATATCTCCATCTTGAACATTTTCACAGATGGAGTTGAAACGACGCTTGATGTGCCTGGTCTTCTTGTGAAACCTGGGCTCCTTGGCGAGGGCAATAGCTCCAGTGTTGTCACAGAAGAGTTTGATTGGCCCCGACGCATTGGGTATGACTCCTAGGTCGGTGATGAACTCCTTCACCCAAATCGCTTCATGTGCTGCCTCCGAGGCTGCCATGTACTCCGCTTCACACGTAGATCCCGCCACGACGCTCTGCTTGTAGCTGCACCAGCTTACTGCTCCACCATTCAACATATACACGTATCCGGTTTGTGATTTAGAGTCATCCAGGTCTGAGTCGAAGCTAGCGTCGACGTAACCCTTTACGATGAGCTCTTCGTCTCCTCCATAAACGAGAAACATGCCCTTCGTCCTTTTCAGGTACTTCAGGATATTCTTGACCGCTGTCCAGTGTTCCTTGCCGGGATTACTTTGGTATCTTGCTACCAAACTTACGGCAAGGTTTACATCGGGTCTGGTACACAGCATGGCATACATAATAAATCCTATGGCTGAAGCATAGGGGATGACACTCATCTCTTCTTTATCTTTTGCCGTGGTCGGTGACTGAGCTGAGCTCAGTCTCACACCTTGTAACATAGGCAAGAACCCCTTCTTGGACTGATCCATTCTGAATCTCTTCAAAATCTTATCAAGGTATGTGCTTTGTGAAAGACCTATGAGGCGTCTCGATCTATCTCTATAGATCTTGATGCCTAATATATAAGCAGCTTCTCCAAGGTCCTTCATTGAAAAACACTTATTCAAGTAGGCCTTAATGCTGTCCAGAAATTCTATATTATTTCCCATCAGGAGTATGTCATCTACATATAATATGAGAAATGCTACAGAGCTCCCACTCACTTTCTTGTAAACGCAGGCTTCTCCATAAGTCTGCATAAACCCAAACGCTTTGATCATCTCATCAAAGCGAATGTTCCAACTCCGAGATGCTTGCACCAGTCCATAAATGGATCGCTGGAGCTTGCATACTTTGTTAGCGTTTCGAGGATCGACAAAACCTTCCGGCTGCATCATATACAGTTCTTCCTTAAGATGCCCGTTAAGGAATGCTGTTTTGACGTCCATCTGCCATATCTCATAATCATAGTATGCGGCAATTGCTAACATGATTCGGACGGACTTTAGCTTCGCTACGGGAGAGAATGTCTCGTCATAGTCAATCCCTTGAACCTGTCGATAACCCTTAGCGACAAGTCGAGCTTTATAGATGGTAATATTACCATCCGCGTCCGTCTTCTTCTTAAAGATCCATTTGTTTTCTATCGCTCGCCGATCATCGGGCAAGTCTGTCAAAGTCCATACTTTGTTTTCATACATGGATTCTATCTCGGATTTCATGGCTTCAAGCCATTTGTTGGATTCCGGGCCCGCCATTGCTTCTTCATAGTTCGAAGGTTCATTGTTGTCTAACAACATGATTTCCAGGACAGGGTTGCCGTACCACTCTGGTGCGGAACGTGTCCTTGTGGACCTACGAAGTTCAGCAGTAACTTGATCCGAAGTACCTTGATCATTATCATTGTTTTCCTCCTCAGTTGGTGTGGGCATCACAGGAACGGTTTCCTGCGCTGCGCCACTTTCCCGCTCAAGAGGTAGTACTTCATCGAGTTCTACTTTCCTCCCACTTACTTCTTTTGAGAGAAACTCTTTTTCCAGAAAGCATCCGTTCTTGGCAACAAAGATCTTGCCTTCGGATCTTAAGTAGAAGGTATACCCTACAGTTTCCTTAGGGTATCCTATGAATACGCATTTTTCCGACTTGGGTTCGAGCTTTTCAGGTTGAAGTTTCTTGACATAAGCATCACATCCCCAAACTTGCAGAAACGACAGCTTAGGTTTCTTTCCAAACCATAATTCATACGGTGTCGTCTCAACGGATTTAGACGGTGCCCTATTTAAAGTGAATGTAGCTGTCTCTAGAGCGTATCCCCAAAATGATAGCGGTAAATCGGTAAGGGACATCATAGACCGCACCATATCCAATAGGGTGCGATTACGACGTTCGGACACACCGTTTCGCTGAGGTGTTCGAGGCGGCGTGAGCTGTGAAACGATTCCACATTTCCTTAAGTGTGTACCAAATTCGTGACTTAAGTATTCTCCTCCACGATCTGATCGTAAGAATTTTATCTTTCGGTCACGTTGATTCTCTACCTCATTCTGAAATTCCTTGAACTTTTCAAAGGTCTCAGACTTGTGTTTCATTAAGTAGACATACCCATATCTACTCAAGTCATCTGTGAGAGTGAGAACATAACGATATCCTCCGCGAGCCTCAACGCTCATTGGACCGCACACCTCGGTATGTATGATTTCCAACAAGTTGGTTGCTCGCTCCATTGTTCCGGAGAACGGAGTCTTGGTCATTTTGCCCAAAAGGCATGGTTCGCACGTGTCAAACGATTCATAATCAAGAGACTCTAAAAGTCCATCGGCATGGAGCTTCTTCATGCGCTTGACACCAATGTGACCAAGGCGGCAGTGCCACAAGTATGTGGGACTATCGTTATCAACTTTAAATCTTTTGGCATCTACACTATGAACATGTGTAATATTATGTTCGAGATTCATTAAGAATAAACCATTGACCATCGGAGCATGACCATAAAACATATCTCTCATATAAATCGAACAACCATTATTCTCAGACTTAAATGAGTAGCCATCTCGTATTAAACGAGATCCTGATACAATGTTCATGCTCAAACTTGGCACTAAATAACAATTATTAAGGTTCAAAACTAATCCCGTAGGTAAATGTAGAGGCAGCGTGCCGACGGCGATCACATCGACTCTGGAACCATTCCCGACGCGCATCGTCACCTCGTCCTTCGCCAGTCTCCGTTTATTCCGCAGCTCCTGCTGTGAGTTACAAATATGAGCAACGGCACCGGTATCAAATACCCAGGAGTTACTACGAGTACTGGTAAGGTACACATCAATCACATGTATATCAAATATACCTTTGGTGTTGCCGGCCTTCTTATCTGCTAAGTATTTGGGGCAGTTCCGCTTCCAGTGACCCTTCCCCTTGCAATAAAAGCACTCAGTCTCAGGCTTAGGTCCATTCTTTGACTTCTTCCCGGTAACTGGCTTACCAGGTGCGGCAACATCTTTGCCGTCCTTCTTGAAGTTCTTCTTACCCTTGCCCTTCTTGAACTTAGTGGTCTTATTGACCATCAACACTTGATGTTCTTTCTTGATTTCAGCCTCTGCTGACTTCAGCATCGAGAACACTTCAGGAATGGTCTTTTCCATCCCCTGCATGTTGTAGTTCATCACAAAGCTCTTGTAGCTTGGTGGGAGCGACTGGAGGATTCTGTCAATGACCGCCTCATCTGGGAGGTTAATGTTCAGCTGGGTCATACGGTTGTGCAACCCAGACATCTTCAGGATGTGCTCACTGACAGAACTGTTTTCCTCCATCTTACAACTGTAGAACTTGTCGGAGACATCATATCTCTCGACCCGGGCATGAGCTTGGAAAACTAGTTTCAGCTCTTCGAACATCTCATATGCTCCGTGATGCTCAAAACGCTTTTGGAGCCCCGGTTCTAAGCTGTAAAGCATGCCGCACTGAACGAGGGAGTAATCATCAGCGCGAGACTACCAAGCATTCATAATGTCTTGGTTCTCTGGGACGGGAGCGTCACCTAGCGGTCCTTCTAGGACATATTGTTTCCTGGCAGCTATGAGGATGATCCTCAGGTTTCGGACCCAGTCCGTATAGTTGCTGCCATCATCTTTCAGCTTGGTTTTCTCTAGGAACGCGTTGAAGTTCATGTTGACATTAGCGTTGGCCATTGATCTACAAGACATATTTGCAAAGGTTTTAGACTAAGTTCATGATAATAAAGTTCCAATCAAATTATGAACTCCCACTTAGATTAGACATCCCTCTAGTCATCTAAGTGTTTACACGATCCGAGTTGACTAGCCCGTGTCCGATCATCACGTGAGACGGACTAGTCATCGTTGGTGAACATTCTCATGTTGATCGTATCTTCCATACGACTCGTGTTCGACCTTTCGGTCTCGTGTTCCGAGGCCATGTCTGCACATGCTAGGCTCGTCAAGTTAACCCTAAGTGTTTTCGCTGTGTAAAACTGTCTTACACCCGTTGTATGTGAACGTAAGAATCCATCACACCCGATCATCACGTGGTGCTTAGAAGCGACGAACTGTAGCAACGGTGCACAGTTAGGGGAGAACACTTCTTGAAATTTTATAAGGGATCATCTTATTTACTACCGTCGTCCTAAGTAAACAAGATGCATAATACATAATAAACATCACATGCAATTATATAGTTGTGACATGATATGGCCAATATCATATAGCTCCATTGATCTTCATCTTCGGGGCTCCATGATCATCTTGTCACCGGCTTGACACCATGATCTCCATCATCATGATCTCCATCATCGTGTCTTCATGAAGTTGTCACGCCAACGACTACTTCTACTTCTATGACTAACGTTTAGCAATAAAGTAAAGTAGTTTACATGATGTTATTCAATGACACGCATGTCATACAAAAAATAAAGACAACTCCTATGGCTCCTGCCGGTTGTCATACTCATCGACATGCAAGTCGTGAATCCTATTACAAAGAACATGATCTCATACATCACAATTCATCATTCATCACAACTTCTGGCCATATCACATCACATGATCAATCGCTGCAAAACAAGTTAGACGTCCTCTAATTGTTGTTGCATCTTTTACGTGGTTGCAATTGGGTTCTAGCAAGAACGTTTTCTTACCTACGAATCACCACAACGTGATTTTGTCAACTTCTATTTACCCTTCATAAGGGCCCTGTTCATCGATTCCGCTCCAACTAAGGTGGGAGAGACAGACACCCGCCAGCCACCTTATGCAACTAGTGCATGTCAGTCGGTGGAACCGGTCTCACGTAAGCGTACGTGTAAGGTTGGTCCGGGCCGCTTCATCCCACAATACCGTTGAGCAAGAAAAGACTAGTAGAGGCAAGTAAGATGACAAAATCCACGCCCACAACAAAATTGTGTTCTACTCGTGCAAAGAGAACTACGCATAGACCTAGCTCTGATACCACTGTTGGGGAACGTTGCAGAAAATTAAAATTTTTCCTACGGTTTCACCAAGATCCATCTATGAGTTCATCTAAGCAATGAGTCAAGGGAGAGAGTTTGCATCTACATACCACTTGTAGATCGCGTGCGGAAGCTTGCAAGGTGATGATGTAGTCATACTCGACGTGATTCAAATCATCGATGACCAGCGCCGAACGGACGGCACCTCCGCGTTCAACACACGTACGGGACGGCAGACGTCTCCTCCTTCTTGATCCAGCAAGGGGGAAGGAGAGGTTGATGAAGATCCAGCAGCACGACGGCGTGGTGGTGGATGCAGGGCGTCATAGCAGCAGGGCTTCGCCGAGACTACGAGGGAGAGACGTAACAGGGGGAGATGGAGGCGCCAGGGGCTGGTGTATGAAGTCCCTCCTATCCCCCACTATATATAGGGGTGCCAGGGGGGGCGCCGGCCCTAGTAGATGAGATCTACTAGGGGGGGCGGCGGCCTAGGGGAGGTTTCCCTCCCCCCCAAGGCACCTAGGGGTGCCTTCCACCACTAGGACTCCTCCTAGGGGGAAACCCTAGGCGCATGGGCCTATAGGGGCTGCTGCCCTTGGCCCATGAAGGCCAAGGCGCACCCCCTACAGCCCATATGGCCCCCCGGGACAGGTGGCCCCACCCGGTGGACCCCCGGGACCCTTCCGGTGGTCCCGATACAATACCGATAACCCCGAAACTTGTCCCGATGCCCGAAATAGCACTTCCTATATATAATTCTTTACCTCCGGACCATTCCGGAACTCCTTGTGACGTCCGGGATCTCATCCGGGACTCCGAACAACATTCGGGTTTCTGCATATACATATCGTCATAACCCTAGCGTCACCGAACCTTAAGTGTGTAGACCCTACGGGTTCGGGAGACATGCAGACATGACCGAGACGCTCTCAGTCAATAACCATCAGTGGGATCTGGATACCCATGATGGCTCCCACATGCTCCTCGATGTTGTCATCGAATGAACCACGATGTCGAGGATTCGATCAAACCCTGTATGCAATTCCCTTTGTCAATCGGTACGTTACTTGCCCGAGACTCGATCGTCGGTATCCCAATACCTTGTTCAGTCTCGTTACTGGCAAGTCACTTTACTCGTACCGTAATGCATGATCCCGTGTCCAACACCTTGGTCACATTGAGCTCAATACGATGATGCATTACTGAGTGGGCCCAGAGATACCTCTTCGTCATACGGAGTGACAAATCCCAGTCTTGATCCGTGTCAACCCAACAGCTACTTTCGGAGATACCTGTAATGCACCTTTATAGTCACCCAGTTACGTTGTGACGTTTGATACACCCAAGGCACTCCTACGGTATCCGGGAGTTACACGATCTCATGGTCTAAGGAAGAGATATTCGACATTGGCAAAGCTCTAGCAAAACGAACTACACGATCTTTTATGCTATGCTTAGGATTGGGTCTTGTCCATCACATCATTCTCCTAATGATGTGATCCCGTTATCAACGACATCCAATGTCCATAGTCAGGAAACCATGACTATCTGTTGATCACAACGAGCTGGTCAACTAGAGGCTTACCAGGGACATATTGTGGTCTAAGTATTCACACGTGTATTACGATTTCCGGATAATACAGTTATAGCATGAATAAAAGACAATTATAATGAACAATGAAATATAATAATACTTTTATTATTGCCTCTAGGGCATATTTCCAACACTCCGAGTATGGTGGCAGTGTCGTTGCTCATGGTGGTTCTAATGCAGTGTCTACCGGAATAGTTGCAAAGTTTAATTTCAGGTGTGCTTAATTTAATTTGAGGGGTGTGTCCTCTCTCTACTCATTTAACTCCTCTCCTTTAACACATGCAAGTTCTGGATTGGAGGGTTTGGAGGATAATAAATGCTCATTAACTTGATTTTAGCCTTTTTAGTATTTGGATCCAAGCATGGGTGAGGCTAGAATGTTTTAGTCCCACTACTTTTAGTCATGGGACTAAAACATATCCAAGCACCCTCTCAGTTTTATTTGAGGGGTGGGTTGTGCTGGACACCATTATTGTGACTAGCCTTTTTAATAGTACTATATGCATAATTTGGCGACGAGCGCTCTCTATATGTACCACCTTTTTTTTAATTTCAATTTTTGCTCCATGGCGCAATCCATCGATAGTACTACTGTACAAAAGTATACATTTTTTAAAAGGCTAGAGTACTGTTCATCACATATATAGCCAGTTAAATTCTCAACCTAGAACGACGTGCATGCCATGTAGTAAACCGATACGGAGGAAGTATAGTAAAAATGTGGTGATTTTACTGAGCGATCGGTGGGGGAGCATGGCCTGTCATGCGGTCCCACGTGTCATGATGTACCAAGGCGATGCGCGTGTCCCTCTTGAGGCAGAAGCAATACTAGTACGTGGTTTGAGATGATGGCGAACTGAAGTGTGAAATAATGGTTGCTTCATCCGTCTGGGAAAGTGTGGCATTGTGATTTGACGTCTCATTGCTCATTACTACTACTGGGCCGGTACGAGTGGGGTGCGTCCCCCTGCTGTTCTGCACTATTATTTGGTGCTTGACACGTCGACCCAGTTGCTATATGTCCCACATGTCGGCGACAGGAAGTACAGAATTCATGAAAGGGAGCGTCGACGGAGGAGTATACTACAGAATTCATGAAAGGGAGCGACTTAGTTTTGGAAAATTCTGTTTTTACGGAGTACGTACCCACTAGTGTTTATAGGGCTCATCTAAAAAACATTCGTTTTTCCGTTTGATAAGTCTCAATTCTACTATACTAGTAGTAGTACCATTACATGTTGGATTTCGAGGTGCGTTAGATCACCCGACGCAAGCAGTGTCAAGAGGAAACTAACCAATGCATGTACAAGTTCATGGAAATTTAGTGGTCATTCATGCATTTGTTCTAATTAATGCCTCGGTAAACATAACTTCTTGAGAAAAACGAGCGTACTAATTATTGTGCAAAATAAGAAATTAATTCGACCACTCACCGTCTACCTTGGTTGGAGAGATTTTGAAATTGAGCCATAAACTGGAAAGGAGGGAGTGGTAACTTTTGTCTCGATTACTATTTGTGGCCTTGTATAGATGCAAAATTTATTTTTTATAGTGGCCTTGTATAAGTAAATGGAGGGAGTACTAACCAAAGTACGTAGTAGGCATGAGGAGTAAACGGAGGGAGTAGTAAAATTTTCTCCTCGTGCTACGAGCCACCGCGCGCGTGGGCGAGGGAGCGGGCGTAAGGCGTAGTAAGCAAGCTTCACCTCATCCTGCGAGCCACCGCGCCCATGGGCGGGGGAGACGGTGTACTAAGCAAGCTTCTCCTCATTCTGCGAGTTGATGGGACACATCAAAAGTACTGCAGTGTATAGAGCCTTGCCTCTAAGGTAGGCCCCACATGGTTTGCCTCTTTTTTTAATTTAACATAATGCGTGAAGTCGCAATTTGTTTGTTCACCCGTGGTAGACGATCCTCCCTCCACCAAGTGGACAACTAGTACACGTGCCAAATTACCACGTGGGCTGCCTTTTTCATACAGAAATGAGCTCCACCGTGTACCCGTGCGGGTGTGCGTGGTTGGGAAAGAGACGGGAGTACGTGCGTCGTGCATGCACCTCTTCTCTTCGTGCACGTCCCCCACCTATGTGGGTGTGCGTGAGAGAGATACAAACCTAGACATAATGTGTCGTCCATCCCCATGCCTCCGCACAGTCCGACCACCAGTCACCACCACGCCCCACTCCTCCTCACCTTATCTCTCATCTTTCTCCCTCCATTTTTATATACAAGGGGCCACAATCAAAATTACAATTTACAGATATACAAGGCCACTAACACTAATCGATGCAATATTAATGGTGTTTGCCTCATGGTACTAGCAAAGGAGGACATTAATTATCCCTTGCATGCATGCGGGAGTTTGTAAAAAATGCATCTTGATGTTCCGTGCAATGCACGGGCATCTTGCTAGTCCATGAAAACAACACATGGCAAAATTCCACGGCGAATGAGGGATTTGAATCTATTAGGAGGGGCTGTTTGGATCTTGCCCAGGGTAGCCAAAATATTGGCGACCCTTTTGTCCACCGGTGCCTTTGCCACCGATGAACGAGGAATGGCTCGGGTGCTCATGCTGTCATGCATCCTCCAGCGCGCACGTTGGAGATGAGCTCGCACGAGCTGTGTCATTTTGTCCCACAACGCTGCCCGAGCCGCCCGTAGACCGACCGGCGACCCGCAAATTACGCCATCCAACCGTAGCCGCACACATTATGACAGCAACTCAACGAACCGGACGAAATTCACGCAAACACGTAGAAAAACTGATATTTCATATAAACAACGACAGAAATCATATAAAATACCGGATTTTCAAACAAACATGACAGATTTCATTACATTCAAATGAACTACGCGGTGCTAGTTCTGGACAGCACAGGTATATAATACCTGGCCTAAATGGTCGCCCGCCGATCCATTTGTGTTCCTCATGTCCGGCAGCACGATCACCACTGCCGGGAGCCCCGGAGGTATATGCTTCAGCGCAAAGGATGGCTCGCTTCCCCACTGCCCAACTGATATCATTGGCTGGTGCCGAAGATGATGGTGGCCGGCACCGGTTCGAGTTCATCACCGGCCACTACTTCACCATGGCCGGCACCGGCTCGAGTTCATCCTAACATTCCCCTCTTCCGTGGAGCCCATGCGGGGTCGACGAAGGTCCTCGCAAAAAAAGGATCCGACAAGACACCTCTGTGTATGTTGGCGTCACCTCCGCGGTGGCCTTCATGGGACCCAAGCGGCGGCGGCCTTCCGTGTTCTACTTCTCCTCGATGATGGCGGCAGACGCGGAGGCGCTGGCCACTGACTCG
Organism: Triticum aestivum; assembly: GCF_018294505.1. Classification (NCBI taxonomy): domain Eukaryota; kingdom Viridiplantae; phylum Streptophyta; class Magnoliopsida; order Poales; family Poaceae; genus Triticum; species Triticum aestivum. The sequence continues at coordinate 43,678,534 of NC_057806.1, read as the reverse complement.
TCGCTCTCTGCGCACCCGGCTTCTGTTGCTGCTTGCATGGCGCGGCCGCCGGCATGGGAGTCTCGGCCACAGAAACGGGAGACGAGGTACGAGGCGGTGACGTGGATGGCAGCAACGATGCCCGTGCGCCGCTCCTCGTTGAGCTGGCTTGGAGCGGCGAGTTGCTGAATCGCGCGCCGGCTTGGGGAAGCAACTAGCTCCTTCAAGCGAGGGGAGGGAGGTGGATCAGCGAGTTGCATAGCTCGTATCCGGCGGGCTACCCAGCCGGCTTGGATGCGGAATAACTACACTTCATAAGCCATTGTAAGAGTGGACAAAATGGTGGAGGAGATAGGGGAGCGGCCCGGTCATGAACGGACGTGTGTCTAGAGTGGGTTTCTCAGCTTCCACACGGGCGGGTTTCATGGAGGCGTTTGAATGCGGCACAGAGGCGTGTTCAGCCGGGCGTGCCACGAGTGGCGCCCTCGACTCTGACCTAGGACACCGCGCCGTTCTTCCACTGGCATGTGGGCTATTTGGGTGCATGGCATGCATGTCAGTGACCCAACGCAGGCAGCGCACAGCAGAGGAACCTTTGGTGGGCCAGGGCGGTCAGAAGCGGGCATTTCATAAACCGATGATTGTTCATTGAGTGTGACGTCACCTTTTTCATGTAGATAAGCCTACTATGTTGATAGCCCGTTCGATACGTTGTGATTCATAAAGACCGCTGCAAACATCAATGTTCTGCTTATCACAAATAAGATTGATTAATACCCGTAACAATCCATGTCCTTAACAAAGGGTGCATGCACATATAGGTTGAATGTGTGTCTTGCGTCATGTGCTGTGTGCATGCAGGCGTGCGAGTGTTGCGTGCGTGCAAGGGTACGTTTCAGTGTTGCATGCATGGGTGCGTACGTGCGTGTGTTCGTGAGTGCAGGTGTACGTGTCAGTGTTGCACGCCAGCATGCGTGCATGTGTACGTGTCAGTGTTGCACGCCTACATGTGTGCGTGTCTTGCGTGCGTGCATGTGTACGTGCGGGGTGAGGCTACACGTCAGTCGACTGACTTTTTTATCTTTGGTCATTAGATTTTCCAGCCGTTGGATACGAAATCAAGGGCCTCCAGTTTATCATCAAACTCCACCCCCCTGAGCCGCCAGCCACCACCGGCCGAACCGCTAGCCCCCGCCGCCCGCGGCCGGCCCGCCCTCCCCGAAACCACTCCCCACCGCTGGTCCGCCGCCGCACCG